>NC_069500.1:1171361198-1171493698 GCF_027579735.1 Bombina bombina
CTTATACATTTATTTATATTTAGTTTTCTTATTCTATCATAAATATGCCATTCAGGAGATAGAGTTTATATTTACATGAATGTAATAGGTCATTTCACTAATTTAGTAGTTGCAGGACCTTTACAAACTTCAGGGTCAGTGGTTTGTGTACCACCTGCTCCAACTCTTATTCTTCAAAAGTCAATTGAGTATGATTATATTAAATAATCATAATTGCTGATAATTGATTCAAAGTCTAGATATCATTAGTAATGTTGTAAACTAAATACTTCTAGACATATGAATATCCTTGCATCATAGTCTTTAGAAATGTGAGACAATGTATACCAATTCATGATCTGATGTTCGTATTTGCTTCTGCAGTGGGCATACCATATTACACAGTCTTTTCTTACTGTTTTGTCCCCTCACTCTTTTCATACTTCTTGTGTTAAATCTGGCTACAATACCTCACATTTGAATGCTTCACTGTTTAAAATAATTAATAACTTGACAGTTCCATATTAGCTGATGTATGAAACTATTCTAATACATATATAATCAGCTTTTTATACTCTCAAACAACCTTCTATCAATTTAATGATCACAAATATTCCAGCTCCCGATGATTACATTTTTATTAAATATCTAATTGTTCAGTACTGTATTACATGAATTACCTATACACTTGTTTACAACATTTAAGTATTAAAGTGGTAAATCATCTGCATAAGTATCAAAGCTGTCATTAATCATGATTCTGTTTTCATTATCTTAGTACTCTAGGAATGCATATTTGTAAAATAAGCCATAATGGATAAGAATGACATATTGGTACTAATGTAATATAAATATCTGATTATGTTAAGTGTTCTTCATTTTCTCAGTTCTATAATGTTTTAAATTGGTGTTAGTTGTCACTAATAGGATATGCACTCCACTAATATAATTAGATGTGCATATAACAATAGTGGAAACAAATGTTAATGGATCCTCTACTGATACAAATAACTATTAATGCCATATTACAAGTAGTAAAACCATTGATGCAGCTTCCTTGAATGTTAGGCTATATAACAAAAGATAGACTTCAAATGTGTGTAGATGGTTTTTTTTCTTAACCAATCCATTTGTACAGCAAACAGGCTAAAAAAATTCACAGCATGAATTACTGATTCTGCTGTAGTTTATAGCATAGGAATCCAACGTCAGTAGCCAAAGGTTGGATTTTGTTACCGCCATATTTTTGTAGACATGAGTCAATACATTTAAGTCAAATTGAATATTTCTTAAGAACAGAGATTCTTTAATCCTTTCCTGTTTGTGACCTTCATGTACTAAAGGTAAATACTTATGAATTATAACACAACCTATTGATTCTGAAAGAGTATGGCAAGCAAATCACTTCCTATTAAACACACAGGGCTGTATTTGTAATTCAGCATTATTTATTCTGAAAAGGGGTTCAAGGAAGCTGCCAGCCATGCTCTTCAGAATAAACCTGTAGAACTATGCAGGAGTTACAGAGGTGCAGAGGTATTAGAGGGATCATTATCTGAAAATAAGCTGTAGACAACAGCGATTCTCTAAATAATATAGGATCTTGAGACTTATTTTTAAATTCACAAACTTATTTAAAAAACAAAAAACAAAAACAAAACAAGAGTTTGATCATTATTTCTACCCTTTTTTTTACTCTTGTGACTCACACAGTGCAAGTATGTTGTTTTGTTAAAATACAATGTCAAATAAAAGGTCAAATGAAGGCTCATTGTAATGACTGCAATGCTATTTCTATGAACATTGAACACGAGAACCTTGTATGAAGCGACAGATGCAGCTTCAGAGTCCCAGTTGTGCAGGCTAGTTAAGAAGCAGAGGTATTATGACCGCTGCTACTTAACCTCTCCACCGCCTCAAGGGTGGCAGCGTTAAATTATCCTGGTAAGATAAATCTAGGATGATTGACAGCCCTTCTCTCACATAATTGGTTGCACAAGAGCAGAGGACATGGTTGCACAACCAATTACTTTCATAAGGGTGAATTTGTGCCTGACAGCCAGGTTCCTGACTATAGACCTTGTCCACCTGGAGTATAATAAATGAACTCCAATAAGGATTAAATCCCTAAAGGTAAGACAATTATTACATATAAATGTATAAATATAATCAAAATTATCTTCTAATTAAATATGTAAACAAAATACAACCAATAAAGAAACTGAAAATAAAAATGTCAGTGATATATACATTAAAAAACCAAAAAAAGAAAAATAAGGAAAGTAAATCCAGGCTGCAAACATGGCTATTGGTCATTTCCTTTTAAAAGCAAATTAAAAAAAGAGGTTCTGGTATAAAAAAAATGAAACAGTTACATAAAATTACAATACTGGTATACAGTATACAGGGAGTGCAGAATTATTAGGCAAATGAGTATTTTGACCACATCATACTCTTTATGCATGTTGTCTTACTCCAAGCTGTATAGGCTCGAAAGCCTACTACCAATAGAGCATATTAGGTGATGTGCATCTCTGTAATGAGAAGGGGTGTGGTCTAATGACATCAACACCCTATATCAGGTGTGCATAATTATTAGGCAACTTCCTTTCCTTTGGCAAAATGGGTCAAAAGAAGGACTTGACAGGCTCAGAAAAGTCAAAAATAGTGAGATATCTTGCAGAGGGATGTAGCACTCTTAAAATTGCAAAGCTTCTGAAGCGTGATCATTGAACAATCAAGCGTTTCATTCAAAATAGTCAACAGGGTCGCAAGAAGCGTGTGGAAAAACCAAGGCGCAAAATAACTGCCCATGAACTGAGAAAAGTCAAGCGTGCAGCTGCCAAGATGCCACTTGCCACCAGTTTGGCCCTATTTCAGAGCTGCAACATCACTGGAGTGCCCAAAAGGACAAGGTGTGCAATACTCAGAGACATGGCCAAGGTAAGAAAGGCTGAAAGACGACCACCACTGAACAAGACACACAAGCTGAAACGTCAAGACTGGGCCAAGAAATATCTCAAGACTGATTTTTCTAAGGTTTTATGGACTGATGAAATGAGAGTGAGTCTTGATGGGCCAGATGGATGGGCCCGCGGCTGGATTGGTAAAGGGCAGAGAGCTCCAGTCCGACTCAGACGCCAGCAAGGTGGAGGTGGAGTACTGGTTTGGGCTGGTATCATCAAAGATGAGCTTGTGGGGCCTTTTCGGGTTGAGGATGGAGTCAAGCTCAACTCCCAGTCCTACTGCAAGTTTCTGGAAGACACCTTCTTCAAGCAGTGGTACAGGAAGAAGTCTGCATCCTTCAAGAAAAACATGATTTTCATGCAGGACAATGCTCCATCACACGCGTCCAAGTACTCCACAGCGTGGCTGGCAAGAAAGGGTATAAAAGAAGAAAATCTAATGACATGGCCTCCTTGTTCACCTGATCTGAACTCCATTGAGAACCTGTGGTCCATCATCAAATGTGAGATTTACAAGGAGGGAAAACAGTAAACCTCTCTGAACAGTGTCTGGGAGGCTGTGATTGCTGCTGCACGCAATGTTGATGGTGAACAGATCAAAACACTGACAGAATCCATGGATGGCAGGCTTTTGAGTGTCCTTGCAAAGAAAGGTGGATATATTGGTCACTGATTTGTTTTTGTTTTGTTTTTGATTGTCAGAAATGTATATTTGTGAATGTTGAGATGTTATATTGGTTTCACTGGTAAAAATAAATAATTGAAATGGGTATATATTTGTTTTTTGTTAAGTTGCCTAATAATTATGCACAGTAATAGTCACCTGCACACACAGATATCCCCCTAAAATAGCTATAACTAAAAACAAACTAAAAACTACTTCCAAAACTATTCAGCTTTGATATTAATGAGTTGTTTGGGTTCATTGAGAACATAGTTGTTGTTCAATAATAAAATTAATCCTCAAAAATACAACTTGCCTAATAATTCTGCACTCCCTGTATGTATACTAATAGAAGCTAATGGGGTTTTTTTTTTACATAATTTTATATTTTTTCCCTATTAGTGGGTCAGATTACAAGGTACATTTATCAAACTGAGAATACATTCATTTCATGATAGCAGAATGTACTTGCTAGATGTAATGTTATTTAAAATAAATATTTGTGGACAATATTTGAAAAGATACCAAATCTTATTCATAGTCTTTGGAAAGTTATAAATTAAAAGTAAAAATGTCTGAATGGTATGAACAACTTTAAGAAAAGCAGAAAATCCTTTACTTATTCTACACCAGTTTTTTTATAGAAACACACACAATTCTCTGACTGTTGTATCTCACAATTTGCACTTGATATCTGCATTATTTCTTCTCAGTCTAATGTTTTTCATTTGGACAGCTATAAAAGCAATCCTTTGTTTATATGAGCTAACAATGCTCAGCAGCTGGTAAAAAAACCATTGCACTCTGTTCCGTCCTGAAGAAACACCTTGCAGTTACAAGATTTGTGTGTAGTCTCTAAATAAATTAAAATACCAGCTGAGTGTGAAGAATTTCTGAATATTTTAACACCTTGTTTTCCGCAACTGTTTTTTTTTTTTTTTTTTTTCAAAGGTTAAATTATTGCTTGGTTTGGAAGGGCCAATCCAGACTATTTACTGGAGTAGAAGTCTTGATATTATATTTTTTGTAAACTTATTTTGTATCTTGTCACTTCTGCTGAGACCAGTTAGAGATAGATATGTAGAAGGGTTAGGCTTGTGAAATCTGCAGTTGCAAAATAAATAAGGAAAATGTATTGCTTTTTTGACTATACAAAATTGTATAAATTGCAATCTCAAAGTGTTACATATCCCTTTATGCCTCCTGTATCTATTTATGAAGTTCTCAACATCAAAGGTGGTCAATGAAAATTACCTTTCAACGTTTTGTTTTTAATTGCACTCAAATAGATAAATCCAGAGACTAGGCAATGTTGTTTGAGACTAACACACAAAATGACTGCAATTGTATTAACATTAAAAAGCTGCAAATGTTGAGCATGTCATACTTGACTGATAATAATAGTTTATTTTCCATGAATTCAATTAATTTTTAATAAATATGAGGATGTTGTGGGCACTTTTTGAAGTGTTTTTTTTTTAACAATTTTGGGTCTAAGACTGAACATAGCAAGAGGTTTTATTTTTAGCTCAGTTCTGTGCTAAACAACTCTACAAAACCTATGTTAATTTAAGAAGCTGATTCTATAAGATTTGCTGAGCTAAATTACATTTTAGTTAGCTGACTCCTTAGATCAGCATATGACTTGAAGTATTGTTTCTCACTTTAAATTCATCCGGCTAGATTACAAGTTTTTTTCGGTAATGGTGTGCGGTGCTAACAAGCCTTTTCTTCTCACCGCTCACTTAAGACAACGCTGGTATTACGAGTTTTCTGCAAGCCGGCGTGAGCCTCAGAAAAGTGAGCGTTGAGCAAAATTTAGCTCCATATCTCACCTCAATACCAGCGTTGCTTAAGTCAGCGGTGAGCTGGCTGAATGTGCTTGTGCACGATTTCCCCACAGGAAACAATGGGGCTGAGCTGGCTGAAAAAAAACCTAACACCTGCAAAAAAGCAGCGTTCAGCTCCTAACGCAGCCCCATTGTTTCCTATTGGGAAATAAAAGTTATGTGTACACCTAACACCCTAACATGAACCCGAGTCTAAACACCCCTAATATTACACTTATTAACCCCTAATCTTGTGCCCCCAACATCATCGCCACCTACATTATATTATTAACCCCTAATCTGCCACTGCGGACACCGCCGCCACCTACATTATACTTATGAACCCCTAATCTGATGTCCCCAACAACGCCGAACCCTACATTTTATTTATTAATCCATAATCTGCCGCCCCCAATGTCGCCGCAACTATATTAAATTTATTAACCCCTAATCTGCTGCAGCCAACGTCGCCGCCACTATAATAAATTTATTAACCCCTAAACCTGTCTAACCCTAACACCCCCTATCTTAAATATAATTTAAATACATCTAAATAAATTTACTATAATTAACTAAATTATTCCTATTTAAAACTAAATACTTACCTGTAAAATAAACCCTAAGCTAGCTACAATATAACTAATAGTTACATTGTAGCCATCTTAGGGTTTATTTTTATTTTACAAGCAACTTTGTATTTATTTTAACTAGGTAGAATAGTTAGTAAATAGTTATTAACTATTTAATAACTACCTAGTTAAAATAAGTACAAATTTACCTGTAAAATAAACCCTAACCTAAGTTACAATTACACCTAACACTACACTATAATTAAATTAATTACCTAAACTAACTACAATTAATTACAATTAAGTTAAATAAACTAAATTATGAAAAAAAACACTAAATTACAGAAAATAAAAAAGAAATTACAAATTTTTAAACTAATTACACCTAATCTAATCCCCCTAATAAAATGAAAAAGCCCCCCAAAATAAAATAAAATCCCTACCCTATACTAAATTACAAATAGCCCTTAAAAGGGCTTTTTGCGGGGCATTGCCCCAAAGTAATCAGCTCTTTTACCTGTAAAAAAAAAATACAATACCCCCCCAACATTAAAACCCACCACCCACACACCCAACCCTACTCTAAAACCCAACCAATCCCCCTTTAATAAAACCTAACACTACCCCCTTGAAGATCACCCTACCTTGAGACATCTTCACCAAGCCGGCACAAGTGGACCTCCAGAGGGGCAGAAGTCTTCATCCGATCCAGCCAGAAGAAGACATCCAGACCGGCAGAAGTTTTCCTCCAGGCGGCATCTTCTATCTTCTTCCATCCGGAGTGGAGCGGGTCCATCTTGAAGACATCCGACGTGGAGCATAAGGGAATTTGCGGTATGTGAAAATCGTGAAAAAAAGTGAGCGGTACACCTGTACCTGCCTGACTCGTAATACCAGCAGGCGTTAAAAAGCAGTGTTGGGACTCGCAAGACTCGTAATCTAGGTGTAAGTAAATTTAGAGGAGTGTTATTTATATTGTGGTTTTTGGAATCTTGGTGTTCTATGTTGAGTGGTTACAGGCTCTACAAGAAAATGTCTACAAATTTTTTTGCGTGCAGTTGTATGGTTTTGGTTGGTAGCTGTAGGTGATGACAAGTATGGAAATGCCTTTAAATAGTCAAAGTTGATTTATTTTAAATTTTAAATTTGCCATTACAGACTTTTCACACAATCTTGTTGGTTTATTAGGAACTGTGTTTTAGTCCTTGAGTCACTTGAGCTGCAAAAATTAATTTAACAGCTTTTGTAAATATAGTTTTCACAGGTGTTCTAAAAGCTACAAATGATTGTCTTTGATAGCAAGAATAGCAATGTTCCTTACTGGTAATGATAATGCCAGAAGTCCAACAAATAATGTGGTGGTATTAAAGACACTGGGCTAGATTTATCAACACTCATTAGGCTGATCATCGTTAAAGGGACATAACACAAGTTGGGATAGAGACAAAATAATATAATACAGTATGAATTTTAATTACTTTACCTGCAAATTTAAACTGCAGTGCCTCGCCATTAAAGTGAATGTCAAGTTAAGGGTATTAGATAAAGTCAACAATTAGTTGATTGCAGATGAGTCATCTGTCAATCAATTGATGAAAATGGCGACCGGAGCTTCAACTCTGCTCCGTACAGCGTTTCATTTGAAATATCTCTGAAGATAAGTATATCCTAACGATTTCATGAATGAAAGTGTCATTCATTTTTTAACTTCTATCACTTGACTTTATCTAATACCCTTAACTTGACATTCACTTTAACCCTTTCTTTTAAGTTTCAGAATTGTAAAGCTCTAACTCCCCCCACACAATTCCTTTCATGGATGTATCTATGTTTATTGTTCTTTTGGTAGAATGCAAAAGTGAATAGGTATTATCTGCTGGAGCATGCCTAGAAGCTGTGAACTCAGTTAAAATACAATGCCTGTGTCGAAACACTGATAAGAGGGGTAGAGTTAGCTACTCCAGGCAGCTTAGCTATGTAATTAATTTTACTTATTTTTGAAAATTATTTTAAAATACTTGCCATCAATTTTTAAACAATTTTTTTATGCAAACTATTTTAAATTAATTAGCCCTTTTAGGATGTGCACATATCTTTACCTGTTTTATGGCACTTTAAGGCAAGATCATGTTAAAAAATAATTCCGTCCTCATTTATCTTTCCTTGCTGATCGCCAGTAGTTATTACTGCCATTTACATATATAGTTGTGTTAAAAGACCCAATATGGGATATGTTGCACTTAAAGGGAACCACTAACAAAGAAGAAAAAAACTGTTAGTATAACAGCAACACTTGGGAAACACAAAGGGGTTCTGTGAATGTATTCATATCTGTTTTGGTGTGTCACTGGATGAAACATAATTTGCCTTGGTAATCTCACTTGACATTAACAAGGAGCTGACGACGTGCCTCACCTGTCCTGTGTGTGTATAAACTTTTTTTTTAATGTTTTATAAAAAAAATTAAAAATGTAGAAAAAAAAAATTATGTATTTTTTTTTTAAACCCAAGGTACCCGACCAACCCCCCACCCCCCAGACCTCTAACTCTGCCGCCGTAGTAAAGGATGATGCAATTACAATCCATATTGTGCAATGAAGGGGAGGCTGTGAGCTGTTCAGCTGCCCCTCCATTACGCAACATGGATCATGTCTTCTAGCTAATTTTTGTATGAGCCGCGAGAGCTAGCGCCACCTAGCGGTGCTGCTCCTTGCGGCCCATATGCTCCCTAGAGAGGCTTTCCTTTAATAAGCCTCGGGACTTGTGAGCCAATCAGGTGGTCTCAGCACTCAGATCCTCAGTGACATCACGAGTGGAGGAGGTGGAACTGCTTGCGGTTTGGCACGGCGGGAAGAGAGAAGTAAAGTATGACAGACAGACCAACGCAACGGTGAAGAAGGAAGGAACTAACTCTACTCCTGTCACCTGTGAAGCTGCTAAGAAGAAGGACCTTCCCTGCCCTGGACTCTGGACATTTGCTGCCTGCCCCTCTTGCCTAGTTCTTTTGCCACACTGGAAGAAGTTCAAGAAGAAGACGCCGGCCAGTAAGTAATGCTATTTGATATGGACTGGTGACACTTATCTAATAACCATTGTGAACGTGCAGCATCATTTGTGTCAAAAACAATGTGAATGACTGATGACAAATGGTGTTGGAAAGATAGGATCATGAATTTGGTCACAGTCACTTAATTGTTATCTTTGATTGCATTGGGCAGCCATTGCCAAGTCTATAGCACTTTATTAATATTATTAAAGGGAAGTATATTGAAAAGATCAAAAAGTTAGAAGCTGCCACTGGAATTTTAGGAGTGATAGCTCCTGGGATTTCTCAAGTCCTGATCTTATTAGTTTGTCAAAGCAGAACAGTATGTACATTTATAAAACTTCACCATCAAATGTATGCCGATGTTTTACAATTAAACCATACTTAATTTTTCTTTAAGATTTCTGTATCTTACAACATATTTATCACCAAATCAATTATTACAGATAATACATTTAAATACTAGAATGAAAAAATAATTGATTTGGAAATAAAAATATTATGCCTATCTCAGCATTGTTGCAGCTCAGATATCAGTATACATTACAATAGAATTTTATTTAATCAAACCTTAACAACCTGTGATGAAAAGCCAGGAGGCCAACAGTCTCGCTGTATCCTTTAAAAAGTAATGCAACAGCACCCTCCTCATATAACATACATGCCTGGGGAGTTCAAGAGCACCCAGCATTTATAACTATTTAAAAAAAGAAGGAAAATATATTTAAATATAATTTTAAATTGCCTGGAGATCTTTAAGTAATGCAGGCACTTTATTTCTAATCCAAATGAACTGTCACACACCCTAATGTTCCACTATCTCAGCAGAATTTTTAGAGGTGCAGAGACACCAACATAATAAATTTAAGGTATAGCTTTTAGGTGCAATCAATATTGGCAAATGTTTATTAAAATTAATTGTTTACTACAATTTACTCCAATTTACTACATATGTTTTTTTTTTTTTCTTCATCCACAATGCATAAATGACATAGGAATGTAGGTGTGACACTGTGGGTTGGGTATATCACTACAAAATGTATGCTGAGAATGTATGACTGGTCATTAGCAGATGAGTTCCTGGCTTTAGCAGTAGTCTGTATGGTAATGGTTAGTGGGATTAGAGGTTGCTGGATTTTCTATGTTAATATAGACAAATGAAGCAGCAAAGAAGTCAGATGATGAACTGAAAAAGGAGAGCAGGGCGCACATATCACATTCACAATATCATTTGTCCACACTGTCACTGACATGCTAGACTATTAAAGTGTAGGGTGTTAACTGTATAGGAAAATTTTAGGTTTATTTTTGTATATACAATAATGGGTTTGCTAAATGAAACCACAACCCATTTTAATAGGCTGAATTTGCAAGGAGAGCATAAGTAGAGTGCAAGAGAGACTGTGAGTGAGAGAGAGTGTGTGTGTGAGAGAAGAGTGTGTAAGAGAGAGAGTGTGTAAGAGAGAGAGTGAGAGTGTGTGTGTGAGAGAGAGAGAGAGAGATAGAGAGCATAAGAGAGAGAGAGAGAAAGAGAGTGTGTGTGTGTGTGTGTGAGAGAGAGAGAGAAAGAGAGAGAGTGTTTGTGTGTGTGTGAGAGAGAGAGAGTGTGTGTGTGTGTGAGAGAAAGAGAGAGAGTGTGTGAGAGAGAGAGTGTGAGAGTGATTTAGTGTGTGTATACACACATATATATATATATATATATATATATATATATATATATATATATATATATATATAAAATATTATGTATGTGTTTATCTCTCTTGTGAGTATCATAGCCACTGCCTCAACAGCCTCTGACTTCGATGCACGTCACTGGCTGACCATAAGTGTTCTGCGGTATTCTTGATGAGCTGTCAGGATTTTTCACCTATATCGCAGCTCATCATGCAGATTGTAGAGATATGTCATTGCTATTGTGTGGAGCATCTCGTCTCCTTTTTAATTTTATTTTAAGTTTCTTGGCTACTTTATAGAGCATTTTTGTTTGTGCTTGTTTCAATTTTTATTAGTTTCCTTGATAATTAAAGTAATACTACATGGTGGGAAATTAACGTCTGCAAGATAAAAGAGCCTCGATTAATTCTGCTCTAAAAAAGAGTGGGTACAAAATCTTTAAGAATAAGTCAATTTCAAGCAACAAGGTTGCAGCAAGTTTTTTTTAGCAAGATATTAATTCCAAAAACTAGTTTTATTAAATCTAGGCCATCCAGTTTGTTATTGGGTGTATTTACCAGTATTATTTATATTAGGCACCCTCTTAGTGTATTTTAATTTCATTATGTGTGTCAAATTAAGGAGTTTTCTCTTACTCTGATTTTTTTTCTTTATGTAATGTAAACCAGGTTGTGTTAAATGCCACATATTGACTAAAATATTTTTTAAAAAAATAATCTAAATTTTTGCCACTTGATTTTTTTTTTTCTATTGATATGTATAACTTGTTTTTTGGGCAAAACTTTGATATATAGAAAGACATTAACTGAAGAATATAGCATTAATAATTTGATTCACTACCAAGGTGTAATAATACAAATTTCAGTAATAAATTGTATGTAAATCTACCCAAATATCAACTTTTTACGATTTCAGTCTGACTATTTAAATTAAAGAATGACATTTTTAGAAAAATGTATTAGAAAAAACTAGAGAATATGAATATTATCTTGAAATAACTTGACAATTTTATATTAAGCCTCAAATACAGGTAGATTACAAGTTATGCGGGCTATAGAGAATTTAACGAACGCAACAAAAGTTGCGTTATTTCACCCCCTATAGCGCATCCATTACAAGTTTTGAAACAGCCGGCTTGTGCATGCGATATGGTTGCATTGAGCTCCATACCGCACAAAATACAAGCGCTATTTTGACGTGCTCGTGCACGCTTTCCCCATAGACATTATTGGGGAGGTGTAAAAAAAACCACCTGCGATCGCGGAATGAAAAGCTTCGTAATGCAGCCCCTTTGATGTCAATGGGGAAACAAATGTTACGTTTAAACATAACACCCTAACATAAACCCCATGTCTAAACACCCTTATCTGCTGCCCCCAACATCACTGACACCTATATAATGTTTTTAACCCATAATCTGCTACTCCCGATATTGCACACAAAAATAAATCTATTAACCCCTAATCTGCCGCTCCCGATATCGCTGCCACTATACTAACGTTATTAACCCCTATTCCCCAACATCGCCTGCACTATAATTAATCTATTAACCCCTATTCTGCCACTCCCCGACATCGCCGCCACTAAATAAAGTTATTAACCCCTAAACCTCTGGCCTACCACATCATTACCACTAAATAAACCTTTTAACCCCTAAACCGCCAGCCCCAAACATCGTAATGGCCTAAATTAAACTATATTAACCCCTAAAACTAACCCTAACCCTAACATCCCCTAACTGTAACATAATTAAAATAGAGCTAAATTAAAGTTACAATTATTAATTTAATAATACCTATTTTAAACTAAATACATACTTAGCTGTGAAATAAAACCTAAGCTAGCTACAATATAACTAATAGTTATATTGTAGCTTGCTTAGGTTTTATTTTTATTCCACAGGTAAGTCTGTATTTATTTTAACTAGGTAGACTAGTTAGTAAACAGTTATTAACTATTTACTAACTTCCTAGCTAAAATAAATACACACATACCTGTGAAATAAAACCTAAGCTGCCTTACACTAAAATCTAACATTACAAAAAATAAAAAACACTAAAATTGCAAAAAATAAAAAACTACCATTACAAAAAATAAACTAAATTATCCAAAATAATAAAAATGATTCCTATTCTAATACCCTTTAAAAAAAAACTAATCTATAGTAAACTACCAAGTGCCCTTAAAGGGATACTAAACTAATTTTTTTTCTTTCATGATTCAGATAGAGCATGATATTTTAAGCAACTTTCTAATTTACTCCTATTATCAATTTTTCTTTGTTCTCATGCTATCTTGATTTGAAAAAAACAGTACTGTAAGCTTTAGAGCCAGCCCATTTTTTGTTCAGCATCTGGGTAGCACTTGCTGATTTGTGGCTAAATGTAGCAAACCAATTAGCAAGCGCTACCAAGGTGCTGAACTAAAAATGGGCTGGCTCCTAACCTTTCATTACTGCTTTTTCAAATCAAGATAACATGAGAACAAAGAAAAATGGATAATAGGAGTAAATTAGAAAGTTGCTTAAAATTGCATGCTCTATCTGAATCATGAAAGAAAAATTTTGGGGTTAGTATCCCTTTAAAGGGGCCTTTTGTAGGACATTGCCCTAAAGATATCAGCTCTTTTTCTACAAAAGAAAAATAAACACCCCCTAACAGTATACAAACCCCCACCCCCCAAACCCACAAAGTAAAAATAAAGTAAAAACAAATCTACCCATTGTCCTGAAAAGGGCATTTGTATGGGCATTGCCCTTAAAAGGGTATTCAGCTTTTTTGCTGCCCATTAAAAATAAAAAAAGTCTGTTCTAAAAAAAAAAAACACCCCAAAAAAAAAAAAAAAAACATTACACAAAATAACAATGAATTATCAAAATTAATAACAATTATTCCTATTCTAATACCAATTTAAAAAAAAACACTGCAAAATAAAAAACATAAGCTATAATAAACTACCAATAGCCCTTAAAAGTTAAACAGCTCTTTTACCTGAAACAAAACTACTAAGACCCACTTACATTACAAACCCCCACACCCCCAACCCACAAAATAGAAAAAAAAACTATTTAAAAAAACCTAATCTACCCATTGCCCTGAAAAGGGCATTTGTATGGGCATTGCCCTTAAACAGGCATTTAGCTCTTTTGCGAAAAGCCCAAACCCTAGACTAAAAAAGAAAAACCCACCCAAAAAAGTTTGAAAAATCATTACATTAACCCCACGAAGATCCACATACAGTTGCTGAAGTCCCGCTTGAAGGATCTTCATCCCGGCAGCCCCATCTTCATCCCGGCAGCGCAGAGCGGGTCCATCCTGAGGACTCTTCATACGGTCACCACCGTAAACTGAATCTTCAATGCAAGGTACACAATTCAAAATTGGCTGATTTGAATAGCCTGATTTGAATAGCCAATGGAATTTCAGTAGCTCTCATCCTATTGGCTGATTTGAACAGCCAATAGGATTTCAGTGGCTCTCTTCCTATTGGCTGATTTGAATTTCAAAAATCAAATCAGCCAATAGGAATGCAAGGGACACCATTTTGAATCACATACCTTGCATTGAAGATTCAGTATATGGTGGCGACCGTATGAATAGGATGCTCCACGCCATATGTCTTCAGGATGGACACGCTCCACGCCACCGGAATGAAGATAGAAGACCCCGCCGGGATGAAGATAGAAGATGCTGCCTGGATGAAGATGGAGCCGCCTGGATGAAGATGGAGCAGTCTGGATGAAGATGGAGACACCGGGATGAAGATCCTTCAAGCAGGACTTCAGCAACTGTAAGTGGATCTTTGGGGGTTAGTGCTAGGATTTTTTTTAACTTTTTTGGGTGGGTTTATTTTTTAGTTTAGGGTTTGGGCTTTTTGTAAAAGAGCTAAATGTCCTTTTCAGGGCTATGCAAAAGAGCTAAATGCCCTATTAAGGGCAATGCCCATACAAATGCCCTGAGTTAGGTTTATTACTTTGGGGGGTTGGTTGGGTGGTTGGTTTTACTGTTGGGGGGGTCTTTGTATTTTTTTACAGGTAAAAGAGCTGTTTAACTTAGGGCAATGCCCTACAAAAGGCCCTTTTAAGGGCTATTGGTAATTTATTATAGGCTAGGGGGTGTTTTTATTTTGGGTGGGCTTTTTATTTTTATAGGGCTTTTAGATTAGGTGTAATTCTTTTTTATTTTTGATCATTTATTTGTTATTTATCGTAATTTAGTGTTTGTTATTTTTTGTAATTTAGTATTTTTTATTTTTTGTAATTAGTTTGTAATTTTTATAGTAGTGTTAGAATTTTTTAATGTGTAATATAGTTTATTTAATTGGTAGTTAGTTTAATTTTAGTTTAATAATTATATTAGTTTAATTGGTAGTTTAAACTTAGTTTTTTTTAATTTGACAGGAAAGTTTTAATTTAAGATAGGGAAATTGTAATTTTAATATAAAGTTAGGGGGGGCGTTAGGTTTAGGGATTACTAGTTTAAATTAGTTTATTGAAATGTGGGGGGCTTTCGGTTTAGAGGTTAATAGTTTAATTTAGTATATTTTGTTGTGGGGGCTTGCGGTTTAGGAGTTAATAGGTTTATTATAGTGGCGGTGGTGTAGGGCTTAATAACTTTAGTATAGTGGGGGCGATGTGGGTGGACGGCAGATAAGGGGATAATTATATTTAAATAGTGTTTGCAATGTGGGAGGGCGGCAGTTTAGGGGTTATTAACTTTAGTATAGTGGCGACTATGTCAGGGATCGGCGGAATAGGGGTTAATAAATTTTATTAGTGGCAGCAATGTCGGGAGCGGTAGACTAGGGGTTAATAACTTTAATACAGTGTTTGTGATGTGGGAGGGCCTCGGTTTAGGGGTTAATAGGTAGTTTATGGGTGTTAGTGTACTTTTTTTTTTTTTTTTTTTTTTATTGAGGTTCTTTTCAAGGCAAACAAATAAAAATTGTCAATACACAATAACAAGAAGTATGTTTACAGGGTAAACTGCTAACAGATCAAATATAATTAAACAAGTTGCACTTCAATATGAACGGTTTTTGCCTCTCTGACGATACACCCACTGTATGTTTTAAGCGGCCACTCTTGGACCACACAAAGTTATAAGAAACCTAATATATAGTGGGTAACCTGACTGTAAAGAGGCCACTCTTGGACCCCAGATGAAGTACCTCTTTTTACTTTTAGTACTCAGTGATAGCTTCTGATAAATGAAAACAAGCAAATGTGAGAGTTGTCCCTATGGTTTTGAAGAGAAAAAAAAAACTGTGTAGGGAACGGGGTTAAAAAAAAGAAAAAAAAACATTGGCATGAGGAGTTTGAATATATAGACTCTTTAGGCTCAAAGTAATGCAGCGGGCAGGAGTGAGCAGAGGTCATATGCTTAATAAACTATATCATTACACATATGACGGTAACATGAGATAGAAAACTATGGTTAAAATCAAAATATATACACTTCAGCTCAGGTTAGCAGCAGTTGAGTGCGAAAAGTCTCATATACATGGAACATAGGAGCATGAAGCTCAGGGGGATCAACAGATTGCCTTTCTTATGTTATGAAATTGATGTTAAAATACTCACATAAGTAAAGTAAGACCTGAACATGTAGGCATAAGATTTTTAAGGGTGTTATACACTCTGAGGTCACCTTAGAGTTAAATTGAAACCATAATCCTAATAGCAGGAGCTGGTCACTGTGTAAATAGGGAAGAAATAGCCAATTACATGGCATCAGTCTCACCTCAAAGAAACCTGAACAGAGGTACTGGTATGGTAAAGGATTGCTAAGTTAGGTGCTAAAATCTCAACTTAATAGTAAATACGTTATGCATGTATTGTCCAGATCCCCAGGGTGGGAGCTAGAGCATCTGACATCCGGAGGGGAGATGTGTCTGACCCACTGCCTCGGCCGCAGACAGCAGAACAGGAAAACAGGGGGAAAAATAGCTGGAATAAAACATAGATATACATGCGCACGATTACTTGTGGGTGCCAGGTAAAAAAACCTACTAGTAGAGTCAGCCTGAATACCCTAGGGGTAAATCATCTAGCTTACCTTCACAGAAAAGTAATTTAAAGTGAGACGTGTAATAACCTAGTACCTCTGCTCATAATTCTCCAATGGTCCAAACACTTAAGTAACTGGCACAAAACATTTAGGGATAAGAATCCATTTGACAAATATCTCTTGCTTAGCAGATAGATAATATTTTATATTTACATATATCAGAAGGCAATAGCTAAATCTGGGGCTGGATCCCTGTCCTGTGACTCTCAATTTAGGAAACAGTTTTATTAAGTGCCTAGTATAATCGTCCGTGCAAACCTATTAACTGGCAAAACAGACCATGGAGTAAATACAATTAATTAAACATTTTCCTTTGTGATCTATAGCGTATAATAAAGGTAACCAGAACCAACAGGGGCTATTTATAACAAGAAAAGGTTACAGCTAAAAGGTTATAGAATAAATCTACTGCGATAGGTACACTCTGAACCAATATAGGGAAATGTTTAAAATAATAGGGAGTACGGTATGCAAAGTCAAAGTCAAATGGGTTTAGTGACCCCTTGAGAGTATTTAGCCTACTCCATTGCGTTCACACAAGGTAACCTTCCAGCCATGCCTGTCGTCTTTGGCTCACAATGTAGAGGGTCTTAGCTGACAGCAGGGCTGTTGATAGAGCAGAAGAGGATCGCTCCGTACACCCTCTGCTCCAGATGCCGCCGCCTCCAACATCCCGTGCAGAAAGGCAGTAGTCGGCAGTATGGTGCAGGGCAGCATGGTCACGATGCACTACTTGGACAGGACAGTTCCATAACTCTGTAAGTTTAAAGGTAGGCCTTGTTTGACACCCACTGCTCGGGACAGACTGCAGACTCCACTCTCGTATGCAGCAGGTTTCACAGCCCCCCGATTGAGAACCGAGGGAGACCAGCCCGTTGTACAGTATTTGTGAGTCTCCAATGCGGTCCCATGTTCCTCCATACTTCCACCCTTCTTACTATCAGAATTAGTCGGCCCCAGCAAAAGGCAATCTTCTCTGCATATTACATGCCCAGAATCCAAATCGCTCCCCTGCACCTCCTGCACTTGTATAGGTTTCAGCTGAAATAACTCTGTGAGAGCGGAGCCCCTGGTATTGTGAAACGCCGCTTGTAGCGACTGATCAAAGGCGGCTTGATAATGTTCCAACAGACAGCTCAGTTCCTTTAGTATATATTGGGCAGTCTCCATCATAGGCTTTGGCAGTTTCTCTCATGTAAATAGCTGCAGTATAAGTAAAATAACTCCTTTCTTACCCCGATAGTTAGCATAGGGAAGGTTTTGCAGTATCTTGCGGGATATTACTGCTCTATCACGACAGAGTCACACATGTGGCCTGCCGGGGGGTTATGTAGTAGGCCGCAACCTTGGTGTCATTCCGGTAGGCTGAATAATGCATCAAATCCAACAATAGCGATGTTATTCAAAGGAGCATTCTCTGCTGCAAAGGATTATATATTAGGCAATGCTCGATTGGGCATATAAAGATGGGTTTTGTGCAGATTGGCGCTCAGAGTTTAAGCAGTAGACAGTCTTGCGACCTATCATGGCCGCCGCCCGGAAGTTCCCCCATTAGTGTACTTTTTAACACTTTAGTTATGAGTTTTATGTAACAGTTTTGTTGCGTAAAACTCATAACTACTACTCTCAGATGGCGGTACGGAACTTCTCTTTTTAGCCTCACTGCAAAACTCGTAATGGCAGCGCTATGGAAGTCCCATGAAAAAATTTAATTTATACGAGTGCAGGACTGACGTTGCGTTACAGGCTAAAAGGCTTGCGGTACAGCTATACCGACAAGACTTGTAATGGCTGCAGTGCTGTTTTAACGCTGAAATTAAATCTTTTCAGCATTAAAAGACGAACGCACAACTCGTAATCTACCTGTTAGACATTTATTTTCTTAGTCATGGTGGAAATTGAGAATTCAGAAAATTGTCAATTGATAAAAGAGATTTTTCTTTCTTTAATAAAATGGTTGTTTTAAGAAAATCGCAGAGAATATTGGTAGCATTTCATTACAACTATAATTGGTGCAATTATGCTTTTATTTAACTGACAAAATATAATATAAACATATATATATATTGGTAAAGAAACATAAAGTTCTAACTCAAACATACAAGGATTTATTTCTGTCTTAAATAGAGATATTTTGTTAGCATTCTTCTATTTATGACTCTAAACCTAATGTATAAGATTTTAAGAAACGTTATTAGTATTATTATCATTTATTTGTAGCACGCCAACAGATTCTGCAGTTCTTTAAACATGGGTCTAATATGCAAGGAAACAATTATGGGAGACAAAGGGCCCTGCGCTGTTGCAAATCAGCTCATATAATGATCTACAAAGCTGCTGGGCTTGTAGGCTTACGGGGGGTTAAGGTATGACAAAAGGAGGAGAGGAAATAAGATGAGAAAATGTAAGTGTGTATTGTAAGCATCCCTGAACAGTAAAATACTTAAGGAGTACTTGAAAGTTTGAAAACTAGAGGAGAGTCTGGTAGAGCGAGACAAAGAGTTCCACAACTTAGGGGCCAGTCTAGAGAAGTTTTGTAGATGAGAAAGTGAGGAGCTAACAAGAGAGGAGGAGAGAAGAAGGTCATGAGCAGAGCTAAGGGGACGGAAGAGATAGTTTCTGGAGACTAGGTCAGAAATATATGGGGGAGCAGTGTTATTAAGAGTCTTGAATAGCAGAGTCAGGATTTCGTTTTTTTTCTGGAGGTTAGAGAAAGCCAGAGAAGGTATTGGCAGAGACCTGCAAAATATTGAAATATTAACAACTAACAGTTTCAAGTTTTCAATCAAAAGTTTTTTTACTGGCCAACATGCTCCACTTTAAAGTTTATTTGATTTGGATTCCTTTAAACATACAGTAGTGACATCATGCCTATGAAATATATTCATTGTCAGTGTCATGAATTAGTTTAGAAAGACAACACATTACAGTTGTCATGTCTGTCATTTTATTTGTACTGCTTAGTCGTAAATTTAATTCCCTACAGTAGAACAAAATGAAAATATTATTATAAAAGATCAATGTACAAAGTATGACAATGTCTTTTTGATGTTTGATGCGGTAATCATACTATAAATATTTCACATACATAATTTATTAGCACCTGGCAAAGAATAAACACTTGTAAAGAGTGCAGTAAATATTTAACATAATTTCTGTCTGAATTTTGATGATACAGTTATTATATTCCTTACATTTCAATTTGCACTTTACATCCAATGTTTTTGCTTGGAAAAAAATGAAAGAAATACAGAGGGCGACTCCTAGTGCAGATGAGTTAATAATGTATGAACCCACTGGCTTTTCCCATAGAAAGATACTCACAAAGTGAAAAGCACACTATAGTGCAATTGCAGCCTGCTGGGTATATTACAGTGGCCCAGCGCACATAGTCACTCCGGCAGTATACTGTTTCAAGTCCTTGTGGTGGTCAAATGAAAAATTGGAGACTTCAGTTGATAAAAAGAGCTTTATATTAAAAATATAAAAACCATTGAACAAACAAATATAAACTTTCAGTAAAACACGCTACGCGTTTCTCAGAGCTAACCACTCTGTTTCCTCCTGTTTACTTGCCTGAGGAAACAGACTGGTTAGCTCTGAGAAACGCGTAGTGTGTTTTACTGAAAGTTTATATTTGTTTGTTCAATGGTTTTTATATTTTTAATATAAAGCTCTTTTTATCAACTGAAGTCTCCAATTTTTCATTTGACCACCACAAGGACTTGAAACAGTATACTGCCGGAGTGACTATGTGCGCTGGGCCACTGTAATATACCCAGCAGGCTGCAATTGCACTATAGTGTGCTTTTCACTTTGTGAGTATCTTTCTATGGGAAAAGCCAGTGGGTTCATACATTATTAACTCATCTGCACTAGGAGTCGCCCTCTGCATTTCTTGCATTTTTTCCAGACTACAATAACACTTCATCAGGAGGAGCTGCCCTGGTATCTGGTGCACAGTCAACTTGGACACTGTTGAGTTCCCAGACCGCTTACCTTGGCATTACCTTTGCCATCACAATTTGTGAGTATAAAATCTACATTGATCATATTTGTCCATTTACATATTGGCTACACTAGGAGGCGCCCTTTCTTTTTGTATCATTTCTACAATGTTTTTGCTTGCTGCTTTAAACAATGTTTAAAACAAAACGTGCATCTTGATCTAGATTATGCAATAGTTAAATTATATTGAAAAGGCAAATGTTGGTGTAGTTTGCCTACTGATTAACAATTGCAGCAAAAAGTTTAGACTTGGCTGATATTCTACAGCTAAACTATAAAAAGTCTTGTAATTATAAGGCGTTTACTCTCCTTTAAGGGTTCTATTTATCAAACCTTGGAAAGCTTGGAGCCCTTGCTCATGTGAGTCAGCTAATTGCAAGCTAATTAGTAGCAGTTATAAGGTCTGAAGTATTGGAAATTAAATCATGCCAGACTGATCCGGAAAGGACAAGTTCTCTAGCTGGGAGGCTTGTCTGCCCGGAGCATGATGCATGTGCCCTACAATATCATGCTCCTCTGTTGATGTAATTCTAAATACACTGCATACATTTCTTTGTATAAGTACATTACCATTTATACAGCTTGTTCAAAACATTGTTTTATTTTCTTGGTATAGTGTTAAAATACATCTGCCCACATATTTGGTTTATGGAAAAGGATGGATAAATAAATATGTTGTAGATCTGTCCCTTTTTTGGTGTGTTCTTTGTTTCTTTCCATGTACCATCTCCATCTTTATTTTCTTTATAATATTTTATGTCATTGTTTTCCTATTGTAAGTGAATGCTTCATTTCTTCATTAGTAGGTCTTTGGCATTGGAAATTATTATTGGCCCATGTTCTGTCCACCATGGATCCCTGAGATAATCCCAGTCTATGATTTATATAAAGCCTCTACTTTCTGCTAATCCTATTACTTCTTTCTCTTATGCTGCTCTCTCTGTGGATCCAGAATTGCCATTCTTTTCTACCCAATGTCTTATTTTGCTCCTATCCCTAGTTCATTCTGTGTTCGTCTTTGAGTGCCTCTTTATCTGTAATAGAAAGCTTTAAAGCATTTGCCATGCGGTTTTGTAATAACTGTAACGTCATTTGGACTCACTATTGTTTATTGTATTACAATATTGTATAGTGTGCAAAAGTTTCAGACATTTAAAAAATTGCTGTAAAGTAAGAATTCTTTTAAAATTAGAAATATTAATAGTTTTTATTTTTATAAATGAACAAAGTACAAAGTAAGTGAATAGAAATCAAATCAATATTTAGTGTGACCACCCTTTCCCTTTAAATCAGCATCAATTCTTCTAGGTACTCTTGCACATAATTTTTTAAGGAACTCTGAAGATACGTTGTTTCAAACATGATGGGGAAATAATCACAGTTCTGTGGATTTAGGCAGCCTCAATTGCTTCTGTCTTCAAGTAATCCCAGACAGACTGAATGATACTTCCAGGACTGTTTGTTCTTCTTTACAATGAAGATAGTACTTATTCATTTTGGCTGTATGTATGGGGTCATTGTCATGCTGCAGAATATATAGGTTGCCAATCATTACCTTCCTGATATTACATGATGGATAAGTATCTGCCTGTATGTCTTAGCATTGAGGAGATCATTTATTCTGACCAAATACTCAACTCCATTTGCAGAAATGCAGCCCCAAACATGCAAGGAACCTCCTCTATGCTTCTCTGTTGCCTGCAAACATGTATTCCTGTACTCCTCTCCAGCCCTTCAGCAAACAAACTGCCTTCTGCTACAGACAAATATTTAACATTTTGTCTCATCAGTCCAGAGCACCTGATGCCATTTTTCTGCACCCCTATTGTTGTGTTTTCATGCATAGCTGAGTCACTTGGCCTTGTTTTCAAGTTTCAGCTGAGACCAGACATGTATATCATATTCTAAAATGATGCAATGGGGTAACTTTCATATTGTAGAGCAGAACTGCCCAATTGTCAAAATTGACCCCCATAAACCCTATGTATAGGTATACAACACAAAATGTTGATCTAAGTCCAAATTGAAATATTTCATGCCACCATTTGACTGTCAAATGTATGCAAAATTCAATCATATAAAATAAATCTTTAACTTTTTCACAAACATTGCTTCACTGGGCATTTACATTTACCTATTTTATTTATTAATATATTTAATAAATTATAATTAAAGGGACACTGAACCCAAATTTTTTCTTTTGTGATTCAGATAGAGCATGCAATTTGAGGAAACTTTCTAATTTACTCCTATTATCAAATTTTCTTCATTCTCTTGGTATCTTTATTTGAAATGCAAGAATGTAAATTTAGATGCCGGCCCATTTTTGGTGAACAACCTGGGTTGTTCTTGCTGATTGGTGGATAAATTCATCCACCAATGAACAAGTACTTTCCAGGGTTCTGAACCAAACAAATAGCTTAGATGCCTTCTTTTTCAAATAAAGATAGCAAGAGAACGAAGAAAATTTGATAATAAGAGAAAATTAAAAAGTAGCTTAACATTGCACGCTCTGTCTGAATCACTAAAGAAAAAATTTTGGTTCAGTGTCCCTTTAATATATACTTTGTCACAAGGATCAATATTATTTATTTATTTATAATATTTGCTATAGCGTATATGATGGATGAATTTTATAAAGGCTGTTAGAAGATTTTTGACTTCCAATAAAATAAAACTATTTCTATCATTTAAAAAAAAAAAATAATATCCTTTATTTTGTCTCATTTGGGAATTTGTAAACAGATGTTTATTAGACCCTTAAAAAGGATATGATATTTAAATATCCCTAGATGTATATTGCTTATCCATTTAATTTTTGCCTGAGTAAGAGCATTTATGGATAACTTTAACAAGATATTCATTTGTTTCCATACTAATAACTACTTTTTAAATATCTAATACTAAGGATGATAACATTTCAGCATTGGATCTAAATATGGATAGATAAAACTTTATTAAATTGTTAATATATTTACTTGTTATCTTAGTTGTAAAGTTTAATTGGAAAGTTCTATGACTCATTCAAGTAAAACAGATTTAATAAGTAAGGAAGGAAAAAGGAAGTATTGTGTTTGAAACTTTACATTATAGGCTCTATTTATCAAACTACACGATGCAGCTTTGGTGCAGGCGTGCATGAGCAAGCTATATACCAGCTCTGAGTTCGCAGTTTGCAATCACCCCAGACAGGGGTAGACAGGTTCTCCAGAGTGATCCTTGTCCATCCGGCACTTGCTAAATCTTACGTTATAACCACAATGAACTTGTAATCATAATAAAACAATCCACATATGAATGTTCGGAAAGAGGTGGCTAACTTAATATATTTTTGAATGCATATCATGTAGAAGACAAATCTAGGTAACTGTTGTGGATGTTCACTGTATTTACATGTGCATATCATATCTCTATCTACTGCATTATCTTTTTTTCTGTTCCTTTCAGCAAACTGTTCAGTATTTATCATTGCACAAACAAGTGCTTGTACAACCCCTCCCCTGCTCTCTTGCAGTTTAGGGAGCTACGGGGCTCCGATACACAGCGTGAGGCTTACTACGACTGCAATTTGTGGCTAGGTGAAAATGTAGTAAGATTTCTCCATTTTCGCCACGTAAGTCCTTACGCTGTATATTGGATACCAAACTGCGCTGATTTGGTATACCTGTCTATGGGCCAAAAAACTATGGCCGAAGACAGAAATATACGAGCGTATTTTCTATGTTACGCCGTATATGTGATACCAAACCAGCGCAAATTTTGGCGTCGCTGGCTTTTGCGAGCGACGATTTATATCGGATCAGGGCCCAGCAGTGCATTGCTACTCCTTCAACAAATGATGCCAAGAGAATGATGCAAATTAGATAATAGAAGTAAACTGGAAAATTGTTTAAAATTGTACGTTCTACTTAAATCATGAAAGAACATTTTGGGTTTCATGTCCCTTTAAGGCCTCATTGTACACAGACATGCACTTCCTCTTAGATTCAAAATTAAAATAAACAGCTTTAACATAATGTTTTTATGCAAAACATATTAACAAACTCATGTTTAAACAATGCTCTTTTATAAACAATTTTACTCTACAGTTTACTTTAATTAATCTTTCTTTAATCTTAGTATTAATTTGTTCATAAATTTAAGAAACATGTCTAGATGGTTAAAAATGATTCTTATCAAGAAACTAATGGCAATTTCAGATAATTGTATGTTATGGAAAAAACATAGAAAATTGAAAGGACATAACATAAACAAATGTAATTAATTTCATTAATTTATTTTCCCCTAGTTTTATGATTTTTAACCCTCTAACATTCTACACAGTGATTGTTAGGTCAGTGCTAATTTATAACTGTCTCTTATTGGACAAAGCAGAGACGATAAAATAAACAATACTCAAAAGTGTTTTCAAAGAGTCTTATATGGACTTTAGAATAATACAAATTTTGAAAAATAAATTAAAGTTTCAATTATTTTACAATATGTTTTCTATTTTCAGATATTTTGCAACACACCTTTTATGCTTTCTATTCAATAAAAACATAAATGTCACATTTTTTAAATGCAAAACAGTTTCTTAATAAATCATTTTATATAGAGCACAAAAGATACAAAACATTTTAAAGTTCAATTTAAAAATAATTTTAACCAAGCAGTGAGAAAGTCCCATTATGTTCTGCATTTGCCTACAGCCAGTTCCCTTCTATTCTGTTCTCTTTTTCACAGGTCTAGTCACACAATAAGTAATTTATTCCGCAAGGGCACACTGATAATATATTACAAGTAACTGTTATAAAAATGTGTATGCAAGGTTTTAAATTAATGAGTTTCTTTTTTTAAGCGCATTAAAAAAACATATGTGTAAAAAAAGCTTAAAAAATTTATATTCAGGAAAATTGTGATATTCACTCATGTAAAAAGCTCTGATCGTTCAAACCTGTGATATTAATCATAGACAAGAGATCAAAAAACCCTGAAAGGGAAGAGAAATCATTCCACAGTAAATCATACAACTCAGCTAACATGAATCATTGAAAAAAGGTACCAACGCTTATGATTTAGGTGACATGTTTAAAATAGCGTTCCAAAGATTGACAGTTATAGGTATAAATGATAAAATTATTCTGCAGTACTATGCTCATTCTTATTCATTTCTCATTTTGCATCTGATTACTTATATGAATTTAATTAAAAGGCTATCTGGAATATTCACACCTTTTCGACTTAAATATTGAAAAGCATAAAACGTATGTAAATGTTAGAGTCAAAGCTTTCATTTAAAATAATATTAAAGTAACATTTTCTCTCTTGCATCTAAAAGTGAATATTTTATAATGTATCATAGTTTTTTTTATTGAAAAACAGAGGTACCGGTACTGAAAAATAAACAGCAGTTGGTTTAATGCTACTGTGATGAATCATCGTCCACTCATATCTCTAGTAGTTGTCTTTTTTAGTCAATGTGCATTTTGTCCCTAGAGATGAACTGTATACAAACATATTCTATTAATATGCTTAGGTAATATTCTTCAATATGTAGTGTTGTGTTTAATATCCCTTTAAATAAAAGAATAGTAAAGTCCAGGCTTTCAGGTCTTACTTAATGGAAAGTCTAAGCTTAAATCTTGCAATCATTCCATACAATGCATGCAAGTACATCTGGAAAATGTATAAAAATCTTACTTAATGGAAGGTCTAAGCATAAATATTGCAATCATTCCATACAATGCATGCAAGTACATCTGGAAAATGTATAAAAAGCTTACTTAACCTCTTAAGGACATATGACGGAATTTTTCCGTCATAAAACAATTGCGCAAACTGAAAGCTGTGTCCTTAAAGGGTTAATGGAAGGTCTAAGCATAAATATTGTAATCATTCCATACAATGCATGTAAGTACATCTGGAAAATGTATACAAAGCTTACTTAAAGGGACATGAAACCTAATTTTTTTTCTATCGTGATTTAGAAAGAGCATGCAGTTTTAAACAACTTTCTAATTTACTTCTATTATCTAATTTGCTTCATGCTCTTGATATTCTTAGCTGAAAAGCATATCTAGATAGGCTCAGTAGCTGCTGATTGGTTGCTGCACATAGATGCCTCCTGTGATTGGCTCTCCCATGTGCATTGCTCTTTCTTCAACAAAGGATATCTAAAAAATAAAGCAAATTAGATAATAGAAGTAAATAGGAAAGTTGTTTAAAATTGTATTCTCTATCTGAATCATGAAAGAAAAAAATTGGGTTTAGTGTCCCTTTAATAGAAGGTCTAAGCATAAATATTGCAATCATTCCATACAATGCATATAAGTACATCTGGAAAATGAATACATCAACTAAGAGTTTAAAAAAAAAACAGGTTTTTAATTTTGGTTCATATTACTACTATGAAGGATGGACCACACAATTCAGGGAGATAATTTTAAAAAGTTAATCTATTTCTTAATGTATGTTTGATAGCATAAACTCTACTGTTTTACTGTTAGTATTATTAACAGAAAAATAAATAATCACTTACTACATTGCTTTTTAATATTACAGGATAATATGCAATAGATGAATATAAAATAGGTTCCACAGGACGTGGGGCAGTGTCAACAGAATCAATCACCATTATGATCTATCAGCTCATGATTTATTTGATTTATAATAGAGGCATATAAAATACATTCTGCATGCATATAATATTTCCTAGAGATTTGATTATACTTAAACTGTATGCATAAATGCCATATTAACTCATATATTTATTATATATTTTGGGCTAGATTACAAGTGAAGCTTTATTTTAACGGGCGCACGTTAACTAACCAGACCTCTGGTTAATTAAAAAAATGTCCCCCTATTGAACACCAAATAAAGTGTACAGTTCTTTTATTAAAATAAAAAATATGAAAATCTTTTATTAAAAAAAACAAACTGCATGAAGCAGTCATACTGGGTTAGAATGGGGGGTGTTAGAAAAAAATGTGCGGTGTCAGAAAAAAAAACAGGACTGAAAAGTGCCTTTACATAACAGTCTATGGGTAATATGTTTTAAACAGTAAATATATAGGTGTATGCTTATATACATATATATGTATGTGTTAATATGTGTATATACAAATATATTTTAAATTTGCTGCCCAACGCTGCAAAACTTATCCTCTGTGCTGCGCTGGGGTTTTAGCAGTGTCTTATGGCATCAGAATGAGGCTCCGATTGGAGTCTATGGAAGTGCGCTCTCGTGAGTATAATACTTCCAGGCAAAACAAATGTGAGGTTGTGTTTGCATTGCGCTTAACTTGTAATACCAGCGCACATTTGCGTGCACTGGTATTACTGAGTGATGTGCAAATATCACCCTTGCGAAAAAACAATTTTGTGCTCCACTCATAATCTAGGCCTAATATTTTTAAATGTGTATGTTCCCTATTTAAAATTTAGGTGTTATTCATCCATTTCAAAAAAATATGTTATGTTTAGGAGTATACAAATAAGCAAAATAACACAATTTTAATCTTTCAAAACCAGTAAGTAAGGTAAGTTGCTGTATATGTGGCTTTAGCTAGATTTTAATATCAACTAAGTAAAAAATAAATCAGAATTGATTTATCTTGTTTGTACTATTTATACAATTGCCTGTGTTTATATATGCTGTAAGCAGTGCTCACAATCCAAACAAATAAATGTACATGCATTGCAGAAAGAAAATAAAAGAATCTACTAAAAAAACAAAACATAATGTTCATGAGTATAAACAATGTATACATTCTCTATACATTCTCTATTGTACGTGTGCAGATTTTTTTTTTATTTTTATCAGAAACTAAAAAAAACGTTCACTTGCTTTTCAAAAATTAAGATGAAAATCAGTTAGTTCTAATATATTGCTAAAATTTAAACACACCCCTTCAATAGTTCTTACTAAAGCAAAATTAAATGTTTTTTTTTATTATTTAATCAATTTTTCTTTATTTTTTAGTTTGTAGGTAGTGTATGACTGAGATTATATCATATGAATTACAGACAAAAAAAATCTTAAAGTTTTTTTTAAATATCATACATATTTTTATTTTATACATCTAATCTAACAAATGAAGATGGAAATATTTATTAAGATTATAAGGGACATGCTAAAAATTCACACACATGCACACATAAACTATCATTATTTATTTTGGCTCCTTTTCTTGTGATTTTACTCTGAAAATCATGGACATTGCAATTCCCCTAAATTGCTATAAGTTATTGGTTACTGCTATATTAAAACCTTGGTTTTCCTTATTTAATTTACTAACAAGGACAATAATGAATAGATAAAGTGTGGAGCAATAATTGTGTGTGGTATATAATATTGTTAAAAAGACAAACCTTTTAAATAGTTACTGTAACATTGCTTTATTCTACACACAGCCAGTTTTCACACCTTACCTATCCTTCATTTAAGTATGTGAAGGAGATGTATACATTGCAGTAGGGTTTAAAAGAAAATCAGAATTTGGAAATCATAAAAAATAAATAAATACATTATTGAAATAGAAAGACAGTTACAAATTGTATTGTTAACTCACATGAAAAATTGTATCGAAAAAAGTTCTGTAAAAATCTAATTTCATGGAAAAATTCAAATTCATATTGAAATTATGCAGGGAAAAACAATACTTTGCACACAGTAAAAAAAAAAAAAAAAACATAATCAAACTACACTGCAGATGCAAAAAAAAACCCCACTGTGAAATGTTCTCAAAATATATTGTTTTCTTAATTGAAAAAATATTTTCTTGACTCTTCTAGTGGGCTGAATAGGGGCACATCTGAAAGTTCTCTGCCTGGTGTGTATTCTCTATATATTTTACTCCTGCATGATCTGTCAAAAATATGAAAAAAAAAACTATTGCCCTCATAAAAAAAAGATAATACAGGGTATTCTAATTTGTATTGCCCCTTGCTCCCTGCTAATTTTACTATCTCCAGTGAAGTTTCCCTTTACAGCAAATTGTGTTAGTTGTTTTAATTTTTATGATTTGTACTATTATTATTATTGTTTATTTTTATAGCACCACAAAATTCTGTGGGCATCTCTCAAGGAAAGATCCTTTTAGTTTTAGAGAATTTCCTGAGAGAACACCGGCAAGTGTCAGTGAAGTTTTCCACACCCTATTTAGTGAGTTTTAGTTAACCGGACCCTATGCACCCACCAATGTCACCCGCTTACATATAAGCCACACTATTATTTCTTCTCTCTTTAGATCCAAACCATACATTTTTTTTCTGTGATACTTATCTTTTAAATAATAACTAATTTACTTTAAAATAAGATTATATTTTTTATTAAGATATTTTTTACAATTTATTTCCCATATATAAAAAATACTTGCAAATTTTCTCCACTTTTGGGACAATTTGAAAGCCACTGAATTAAAACATTTTTTTTTTACATCCAAATCAGTATATTTCTTAATTTTTCTAGTGTAAATTGAATTAAAATTATAAGTATTCAGCAATTTGAAAACATATTGCAATAAACAATAAATCATCTTAAGTCTGTTAATATAACAATCTATTTTATTGTAGGATTAAGAGAATCTCTAAAAATGTGTGGTACTCCTACCCTATGAATAAGAAATACTTATAAAATGGTTCACTTTGGGGAAAAATGAAAAACCCTAAATTAAAATAAAATTTACATCTAAATCAGTATATTTATTCATTCACAAATGGTATTTAAAATAAAATATTTAATTGGCAAGTAGAACATTTAAAAAAAAAAGTGTTTTACAAAGTATGGAAATTCTTTGTGCTTAGCATTAGTTTTTGTTTACAAGCTATTACATTCTTCTGCACACATGCCTGACACATTATAGGCAATATCTCTTAACTCAATTCAAACTACAGTAGATAGAAATTAACTGAACCATTACAAAATGTTACAGAATAGCATAGTCATAAAATGCCCCTGTGCAGCATACTGTATATATACCCTTTGCAATTAAGAATTCCTAATGCTGCAACAACACTTTATAGATGCTTTAAAGTTTCACTTTAACACAACTTTAATGTCTTAAGTGTCTGCATTAAAGCCTTTCAGTATTTCCTCTCCATCTCCCACAGCAGAAATTAAATCAGTTTTAATTTATTTTATTTGCTAACACTGTGAATATAATTATTGCTGTAGAGTCTTTTTAATTGTTTTCAACTCAAAGCTGGTCTTTAAGTTGCAATAGACATCCAGTTCTGCACTGCTTATATTCCCTTGTTCACTCTGACAAAGCATCATAAATCCAGGTATTTAGGTTTATTGAATTTTTAAATGAGGTGATTAGTCGGCGCACGGATGAATGAATTGATGCAAAGCAAAATGAATTTTATGATTTACCATAGCTTGTATGTTCCCCTGGAACTATTTTGTAGAAATTGTTAAAAGATAAAAAAGCACACTGGTAATCAACTCAGTAAGATTTGATCAAATAAACATGTAAAAGCACTCAAAATAAATGCATGGTATACGCTATTAATTTTCATTACATATGTAAACCATTATTAGAAGTAGCAAAACACAATTGAGCAAATTATTTCAATATTGCAATTTTAAAATCAAGCTTCTGGGACACTTTGTACCTAAGGGAAAAACAGGAATTTCATGTATTTCTATAAAAACAAACAAACATTAAAACACATTCAAATTGATATATATATATATATATATATATATATATATATATATATATATATATATATGTGTGTGTGTGTGTGTGTGTGTGCATAAATATATACAGGGAGTGCAGAATTATTAGGCAAATTAGTATTTTGACCACATCATCCTCTTTATGCATGTTGTCTTACTCCAAGCTGTATAGGCTCGAAAGCCTACTACCAATTAAGCATATTAGGTAATAGTCACCTGCACACACAGATATCCCCCTAAAATAGCTATAACTAAAAACAAACTAAAAACTACTTCCAAAACTATTCAGCTTTGATATTAATGAGTTTTTTGGGTTCATTGAGAACATGGTTGTTGTTCAATAATAAAATTAATCCTCAAAAATACAACTTGCCTAATAATTCTGCACTCCCTGTATTGTACTGAAATAATATATATATATATATATATATATATATATATATATATATATATATATAAATATATATATATATATATATATATATATATATATATATATATATATATATATATATATATATATATGAATAAACAACATATTCTGTAATGTTAAGAACATTAGAATGTAAAATATTTATATTTTCATGTTGGGTTATGGCACTTGAGAATATCGGATTTGCGCGCGGGTAGGGTGTTAGGTTGTTTCCACTTTTTTTGCTCTGTTGACTTCTATGGGGGAATAGTTTATCACATGTGCAATATCCTAAATTCAGATTTTTACGGGCACCGGTTAGCGCGCAGGTGAAAACAGTTTACTTTCAACCCAATGAATGCAAAAAACGTACTTGTAGTGCAGTTAACGCTTGAACAGGAGCGTTAAATAGTGATCCACTTGTAATCTGGCCCTAAATATTTTAGGTAATATGCGTTGAAAAAAAGATATTTGTTTTGAATAGTAATTAAACTAATTTGTTAATTTTTCATTAAGGTTCATGAACACTTCTGTACACAGTCTTAATATAATATATCACATATTATTTACATTTAAAGTGAAAGTAAACTTGTGTAGACCACAATATATGTGGATATAAATCATTGAAAATTAATATCACTTTCATTCATCAATTATTTTCCAATTAAATTATAGACCTGTTTATTCTCATGAAACCTGTCCGACTTGTTAGCCGACTCTCCTCCCACATTATAAAAAAAAAATTCTGTTCATTGTGATGATTAACTATTGTCTAAATCTAATTGGTCCCTCATGGGCGCCTAACACTGTTAGTTTCACACACACATGTTGCTATGCGCATACGGCAATCCTTGAATTTTAATCCAGTATCGAATGCGCATTCACAATAGTCGCATGCGCATTTAAATCACAAAAGAAATTGCTAATACTGAATTCCCTCAATTGCAGGAAAGATAAGTAATACAAGTAATTAGAAATTGATACTATGGAAAATATAAACTATTCTTATTGGTTATATAACATATGATTGCAATGCACAACTTGATTATTCTAAATTTGAGGATATGATAAGCTTTAATATATTTTTATACTAATCACTCATTGTTGACATTGAGTAATGAATAATAATATTATTTTTATGTGTAATATTTTAGGAAACATCATGCAACATTTATTATATTTAAATAAAGTTTTGGGCTTGCTGATTATAGATTGCTCGTTAGAGTCGTCAGGGAATACAATGCGTGCAAACTGCTCATACGATCTTCGCTATGATACTAAACAATGAATCCAGTGATACAATGTTTAGTATCATACTGTAGCTCGTATTATTGCGCATGCACAAGAATTGGGTTCACAAGAACTAGCACAGCTAATGACGTATAGAGCGGGTGGGACCACTCTTGCGTGTAACAGTAAGAAACCTGAAATTGAGCAGGGGCAGAGGAAGCCATGAAAAGGTGAACATAATAAAATATAAAATATATTATTTTCTGAACATTTTTAGGAAATATAAAGTTAGCGACAGTAATATATGCAAGTAGGAGAATCCATAACTGGCTTGGGGTATTGCAAAATTTACTTTCACTTTAAGTGCGAAGACAATATAAAAATGTAATTCTTACTAGTAGAACACAAATTGCTTGCTTTTCTTCTAATATACAATTTGTATTTTATTTTGAAATAAACATTATATAGCAACCTATGGCCTTACTGATTTAAATTCAGAATTGGATGGATAAATAAATGTATGTTTATAAAATCATTTTCTATATTCATGGTTTCTCATTGTTAAATTATAAATATTATAGTATGTATTCTTGTTACTTCTAAAACATATACATATATTTGTCCCATGTAAATTATTATGTTGATTTAAATATAAAAAATGTAACAGTTAAATAATCAGTAACTTTGTTTCTTGCTGTATTTTTACTGTAAATTATTAATGAGATTACTGATCTACACTGATAGGACTAAAAATGACCTGTCCTTCTAATGTTTGGTAGAGATTAACAAAATCATCATTCAAATGAACAAAAACATATTTTGTTTTTGTTTATCAAAGTTTACTTTTGCTATTAAGATGGCAATCCTTATACTTTTAATATTATACACATCTTACGACAAATATCATCTTATAACATTTGGTATAGCAGAACTGCCCAAATTCTCACAATTGACCCTCAAAACTATACAGGGAGTGCAGAATTATTAGGCAAATGAGTATTTTGACCACATCATCCTCTTTATGCATGTTGTCTTACTCCAAGCTGTATAGGCTCGAAAGCCTACTACCAATTAAGCATATTAGGTGATGTGCATCTCTGTAATGAGAAGGGGTGTTGTCTAATGACATCAACACCCTATATCAGGTGTGCATAATTATTAGGCAACTTCCTTTCCTTTGGCAAAATGGGTCAAAAGAAGGACTTGACAGGCTTAGAAAAGTCAAAAATAGTGAGATATCTTGCAGAGGGATGCAGCACTCTTAAAATTGCAAAGCTTCTGAAGCGTGATCATCGAACAATCAAGCGTTTCATTCAAAATAGTCAACAGGGTCGCAAGAAGCGTGTGGAAAAACCAAGGCGCAAATAACTGCCCATGAACTGAGAAAAGTCAAGCGTGCAGCTGCCAAGATGCCACTTGCAACCAGTTTGGCCATATTTCCGAGCTGCAACATCACTGGAGTGCCCAAAAGCACAAGGTGTGCAATACTCAGAGACATGGCCAAGGTAAGAAAGGCTGAAAGACGACCACCACTGAACAAGACACACAAGCTGAAACATCAAGTATGGGCCAAGAAATATCTCAAGACTGATTTTTCTAAGGTTTTATGGACTGATGAAATGAGATTGAGTCTTGATGGGCCAGATGGATGGGCCCGTGGCTGGATTGGTAAAGGGCAGAGAGCTCCAGTCCGACTCAGACGCCAGCAAGGTGGAGGTGGAGTACTGGTTTGGGCTGGTATCATCAAAGATGAGCTTGTGGGGCCTTTTCGGGTTGAGGATGAAGTCAAGCTCAACTCCCAGTCCTACTGCCAGTTTCTGGAAGACACCTTCTTCAAGCAGTGGTACAGTAAGAAGTCTGCATCCTTCAAGAAAAACATGATTTTCATGCAGGACAATGCTCCATCACACGCGTCCAAGTACTCCACAGCGTGGCTGGCAAGAAAGGGTATAAAAGAAGAAAATCTAATGACATGGCCTCCTTGTTCACCTGATCTGAACCCCATTGAGAACCTGTGGTCCATCATCAAATGTGAGATTTACAAGGAGGGAAAACAGTAAACCTCTCTGAACAGTGTCTGGGAGGCTGTGGTTGCTGCTGCACGCAATGTTGATGGTGAACAGATCAAAACACTGACAGAATCCATGGATGGCAGGCTTTTGAGTGTCCTTGCAAAGAAAGGTGGCTATATTGGTCACTGATTTGTTTTTGTTTTGTTTTTGAATGTCAGAAATGTATATTTGTGAATGTTGAGATGTTATATTGGTTTCACTGGTAAAAATAAATAATTGAAATGGGTATATATTTGTTTTTTGTTAAGTTGCCTAATAATTATGCACAGTAATAGTCACCTGCACACACAGATATCCCCCGTAAAATAGCTATAACTAAAAACAAACTAAAAAACTACTTCCAAAAATATTCAGCTTTGATATTAATGAGTTTTTTGGGTTCATTGAGAACATGGTTGTTGTTCAATAATAAAATTAATCCTCAAAAATAAAACTTGCCTAATAATTCTGCACTCCCTGTATATATTTATAAAGTAGACAAGTCAATGAATTGATTTAGGTTTATTTTGGAACATATAAAAAAATCATTAACTTTCTCACAAACTTTGGGTGCCATATGTCAGGGAGCCAGGAATCAGACTGAGACGAGAAGTGCAAAAATAATTACCCCTTTATTAATAGCAAAAATAATAAAAAGTCCACATGTCAAATAACAAGCCAGGAATCAAAACCAGAGGTGGTAGTCAGACGAGCCGAGTCAGGAGTCAAAGCGAATAGTAAGACGAGCCAGAATCAGGAACAAGGAAGTCAGCAGAGTCTGGAACAAGCCAGGGATCAGGAACCAGGAAGGAGGTCAGGCAGCCAGATAATACACAGGAACTCTCACAAACAGGTCTGAGACAACGCAAAGGCAAAGCATACTGAACAGAGGCCCTTTAAATAATAAGTGATGACATCACAATTCTGAGACTGCATCCTGTCTCACATGGATGATGCACATATTCAGACAAAACAAAGTCCAAGCACTATCGATTCTTTGCTAAAATTAACAAGCCACCTGCGGTTGGTGTATAATCAACCAGGAATGTTCAACACCTTAGCGTCTCTCTTTCTAGACCTTAAGCGGTCTCCATTCTGGGCAATATCCAACTCCAAGCTATATCAATATTGCAAGCAAACAGTTTTCAATAAAGAAAAAGCTTAGGTTTGTCTTACCCTCATTCCTCCAGATGTCAAATGCTGAGTATGTAAGTATCCCGTCTGTGAGTATGGGTCAGTCCACAGGAGCTATTAGGGCTTTCACGCCCCTCTCCCTCTTCAATCCCTATGTTGACAATTTTGACTGTTTCAGACTTTTTCAGCAGCCCCGTTAGACTTGGGTATTAACAAATGAGCGTCCCGTCTTTGTATATGAGTCGGTCCACAGGAGCAGTGTCACCTGCTTGGACTCGCTCCCTCCTCAAACTCTTGTGTGACGGCTCTGACTGCTCTCGCTTTATTCTTTTATTCTCTCGATCTGTTGCCGCAAAGCTCTTCGGTGTTGCCGTTTCAACACCCTTTACTTGCACCCAGGGTCTGACTCTTTTGTGAATCTCTGTCTGTGCTCTCTCGTAACGCCCCAAACTTGATTTGTATAGCATCGATCAATGAGGAGCACCAGGCAGCTTTGTATAAATAAAACTTAGCTTTTATTTTGCTCGTTAGCTCTGTTAAAACTGTATCAATTCAAACAACATGTAACAGATGGTTCAGCATTTCTCTTGCTTACGCGTTTCGGCAGTGGCCATAATCATAGCATGAGAAATTTACAAATAAGGTACTCATTTAAAATCCCCACCATCTTTTGATTGGTTCTAAAAACTGATTTGTTGACTATCTGATTGGATACTTGTCTGTGATCCCTCCTCCCTCTTGTCTACTTACTCAGGTGTGGTGTTCTAAGAAGCTGTGTAAATGCAAATGATTGGAAGACACTTTACCTGCAATTTTCTATGCATCTTTGCATTTTTATCATATATTTGTGTGTTTTTATGTAAACTGTAGTTATAGTAGCTATTAATAAGCTAGATCTAAACTCCACTATAGCTTCTTTAACCGTGTACTTCAATTTAGTTTGGTTCTGATTTTGTAATCACAGACTCATCTCAGTGTAAAGATATATATCTCTGGGTATCGTGAATAAATTAATGTGGGGGCTCAGCACGATTTAATCCTGCTTACTCTGGTTTAACATCTAAAAGCATAGGTATATCTATCATCTTATTAGCCTCTTGCCCTTTGGGTATGTCATTTTATCCTTGGTGAAAGCAGATGTCTTTATAGGAAAAACTTTTTCTCAAATGGCTAATTGGCATATTGAATACTTGTATTAGTTTTATTTAGTGAAAAATTCTATTCCATTTTTATATTGTCTATTCGGTTTTAAAAACATTTTAATGCTTAATGTCTGAATAGTTTTAATTCTGCCAAAACTGTATTAAATCGTATTCTGTGTTTAAACCTAGCGGTATTCTGGTTTTAAGTTTATGTATCCAGAATACTTCCCTGCAAGCTAGGTTGTCCTCTCTGCTTGTTTTCCCTTTTCTGGGTTTTTCTATAATTGTCCATTTTAGTGAAGTGGGATCACTCTGATGTTTTTCTTTGAAGTGTTGTACCAAGGGAGTTGTTAATCTGCCCTTCTTTATACTGGAGACATGTTCCCTAATCCTATTGCGTACTTCTCTTGATGTGAGCCCCACATATTGCAGGTCACATTGGATGCAAGTTAGTAGGTACACTACATTACTCTCTCTACGGTTTAGACACATCCTATGAGTAAAAGTCTGTCCTGTAACTGAACATCTGAACTGATTCCCCTGTGTGAGGAATTCACATGCCTTGCAAGTGTGATTGCTGCAGTGAAAAGTACCTGTTACTGTTAACCATGAACTTTTTTTAGGATCCATTTCTTTTAGACAGGTGGTAGCTATTTTATTTCCTAAGGACATACCTCTTTTAAAGAAAAATCTGCAGCCTTTTTTCACTATATTTGTTAGTCTATCATCAGCTTGCAACATAGGCAAGTGTTTTTGTATGATCTTACAAATTTGATTGTACTGGTTGCTATACTGAGTAACAAAGGTAACCCTTTCCTCTTTGAGATTTTCCTTGGTAGTCATTTTGTCTTTCAATAAATCTTTCCTTTTTATGTTAGACACAACAGTCTTGGTATCTTTAATTAAACAATCTGAATAGCCTCTGGCCTTCAGCTTTTGTGATTGAATTTGTGCATGTTTGTCAAATAATTCATCTGTGCTGCAATTCCTTTTTATTCTAGTAAATTGCCCCTTGGCTACTGAGCTAAACACTCTTTTTGGGTGATTGCTGCCTGCAATTGGTTTAACATAAATTTCTGTTTCTATATCACCTTCCACTTTGCCTCTCAATAGTACATCTAGAAAGCTGATTTCACATTTTGCCCACTCAAAAGTAAAGCGTATACCTACATCATTGGTATTCAGTAGTGAGACCAATTCCTTTGCACTTTTAATGTCACCATCCCAAATACAAATTAGATCATCTATAAATCATCTGTAATATATTATTTTGTCTCTGAGGGGGTCCTGACATCCATAGATGTGGGACAGCTCCCACCAACCCATAAACAGGTTGGCATAGGAGGGGGCAAATTTTGCCCCCATAGCTGTCCCACATATCTGTAGGTAAAAGACCCCCTCAAATGAAAAATAATTGTGTGTCAACAGATATTTGGTGACTTCAGAAATGTATTTGCAAAAATCTTGGTCTTGTCCTGCTACTCTGTTAATAAAGAACTCTATGGCCTTCAAACCCATGCTGTGTGGGATTGATGAATTTAGTGCTTGAACATCTATAGTAAGCCAGCTATAGTTTTGGTCCCAATTTATACCATCCAATTCTTTAAGTAACTGTTTAGAATCACGCAAATGGCTGCTCAATTTACTTACTATGGGTTTTAAGATCCCATCCAACCATTGTGATAAATGTCCATTTAATGAGCCTATTCCGCTTATGATCGGTCTGCCTGTCATGTTCTCTATTCCTTTATGAATTTTTGGTAATAAATTAAAAGTTGGTATTGTGGAATGTTCAACTAGAAGGAATTCTTTATTGTTCTCATCAAAATAGTTACGTTCTAAGCCATCATCAATAAGATGTGAAAGTTCTATTTTATATTTGTTAGTGGGGTCCCCTGTTAATTTAGCATATTGATTTGTGTCATTCAGTTGCCTAAGGGCTTCCTGTATGAATTGTGCTCTATCAAGAACGACAATTGACCCCCCCTTGTCTGCATTTCTCAGAACTATCTCATGATTTTCACTCAATTTTTGTAGTGCAAGTGTCCTATCTTTGTTTAAGTTAGTACTTATATTTCTTTTTACTGTGTAAGCTAAGTCATTCAGATCTTGTTCTACTCTTTGCTGAATTTTTTCCAGCAGGTTCCCCCTACTCTGTATTGGATAGAACTGTGAAGGTTTGCAGAATTTTGGTACTAAAGCTAAAGGAGTAGTCTCATCTAAATGATTCCCACTATCAGTATGTAAATCCTCTAGTGCAGCCAAATCACATGCCTCTCCAAAGCTTAAAATTTCTTGCTCCTTATCTAAATTGTTTTGTTCAATTGCTAGCTAATGGCTAGATTTAGAGTTTTGTCGGTAACGACCCGCATAGCTAACGCTGGCTTTTTTCTGGCCGCACCTTTAAAATAACTCTGGTATTGAGAGTCCACAGAATGGCTGCGTTAGGCTCCAAAAAAGGAGCGTACAGCATATTTAACGCCACTGCAACTCTCGATTCCAGAGTTGCTTACGGACGCGGCCAGCCTCAAAAACATGCTCGTGCACGATTCCCCCATAGAAAACAATGGGGCTGTTTGAGCTGAAAAAAAACCTAACACCTGCAAAAAAGCCGCGTTCAGCTCCTAACGCAGCCCCATTGTTGTCTATGGGGAAACACTTCCTACGTCTGCACCTAACACCCTAACATGTACCTCGAGTCTAAACACCCCTAACCTTACACTTATTAACCCATATTCTGCCGCCCCCGCTATCGCTGACCCCTGTATATTATTTTTAACCCCTAATCTGCCGCTCCATAAACCGCCGCTACTTACATTATCCCTATGTACCCCTAATCTGCTGCCCCTAACACCGCCGACCCCTATATTTATTAACCCCTAATCTGCCCCCCACAACGTCGCCTCCACCTGCCTACACTTATTAATCCCTAATCTGCCGAGCGGACCGCACCGCTATTATTATAAAGTTATTAACCCCTAATCCGCCTCACTAACCCTATAATAAATAGTATTAACCCCTAATCTGCCCTCCCTAACATCGCCGACACCTAACTTCAAACATTAACCCCTAATCTGCCGACTGGAGCTCACCGCTATTCTAATAAATGTATTAACCCCTAAAGCTAAGTCTAACCCTAACACTAACACCCCCGTAAGTTAAATATAATTTACATCTAACAAAATTAATTAACTCTTATTAAATAAATTATTCCTATTTAAAGCTAAATACTTACCTGTAAAATAAATCCTAATATAGCTACAATATAAATTATAATTATATTATAGCTATTTTAGGATATATATTTATTTTACAGGTAACTTTGTATTTATTTTAACCAGGTACAATAGCTAAAATAGTTAAAATAATTAAAAAATTACCTGTAAAATAAATCATAACCTAAGTTACAATTAAACCTAACACTACACTATCAATAAATTAATTAAATAAAATACCTAAAATTACCTACAATTAAAACTAACACTACACTATCAATACATTAATTAAATACAATTCCTACAAATAAATACAATGAAATAAACTAACTAAAGTACAAAAAATAAAAAAGAACTAAATTACAAAAAATAAAAAAATATTTACAAACATCAGAAAAATATTACAACAATTTTAAACTAATTAAACCTACTCTAAGCACCCTAATAAAATAACAAAGCCCCCCAAAATAAAAAAAGACCTACCCTATTCTAAATTACTAAAGTTCAAAGCTCTTTTACCTTACAGGGCCCTTTGCGGGGCATGCCTCAAAAAATTCAGCTCTTTTGCCTGTAAAAAAAAATATACAATACCCCCCCAACATTACAACCCACCACCCACATACCCCTAATCTAACCCAAACCCCCCTTAAATAAACCTAACACTAAGCCCCTGAAGATCTTCCTACCTTATCTTCACCATACCAGGTTCACCGATCGATCCAGAAGAGCTCCTCCGATGTCCTGATCCAAGCCCAAGCGGGGGGCTGAAGAGGTCCATGACCCGGCTGAAGTCATCATCCAAGCGGGAGCTGAAGAGGTCCATGATCCGGCTGAAGTCTTTTATCAACGGCATCTTCAATCTTCTTTCTTCGGGAGCCATCATCTTCCATCCGACGCGGAACATCCTCTTCTCCCGACGCCTACTCGCCGAATGACGGTTCCTTTAAATCAGCCAATCAGAATCAAGTTCAATCCGATTGGCTGATCCAATCAGCCAATCGGATTGAACTTGATTCTGATTGGCTGATTCCATCAGCCAATCAGAATATTCCTACCTTAATTCCGATTGGCTGATAGAATCCTATCAGCCAATCGGAATTCGAGGGACGCCATCTTGGATGACGTCATTTAAAGGAACCGTCATTCGGCGAGTAGGCGTCCGGAGAAGAGGATGTTCCGCGTTGGATGGAAGATGATGGCTCCCGAAGAAAGAAGATTGAAGATGCCGTTGATAGAAGACTTCAGCCGGATCATGGACCTCTTCAGCTCCCGCTTGGATGAAGACTTCAGCCGGATCATGGACCTCTTCAGCTCCCGCTTGGATGATGACTTCAGCCGGATCATGGACCTCTTCAGCCCCCCTCTTGGGCTTGGATCAGGACATCAGAGGAGCTCTTCTGGATCGATCGGTGAACCTGGTATGGTGAAGATAAGGTAGGAAGATCTTCAGGGGCTTAGTGTTAGGTTTATTTAAGGGGGGTTTGGGTTAGATTAGGAGTATGTGGGTGGTGGGTTGTAATGTTGGGGGGGTATTGTATGTTTTTTTTTACAGGCAAAAGAGCTGAATTTCTTGGGGCATGCCCCGCAAAGGGCCCTGTTCAGGGCTGGTAAGGTAAAAGAGCTTTGAACTTTAGTAATTTAGAATAGGGTAGGGCATTTTTTTATTTTGGGGGGCTTTGTTATTTTATTAGGGGGCTTAGAGTAGGTGTAATTAGTTTAAAATTGTTGTAATATTTTTCTAATGTTTGTAAATATTTTTTTATTTTTTGTAACTTAGTTCTTTTTTATTTTTTGTACTTTAGTTAGTTTATTTCATTGTATTTATTTGTAGGAATTGTATTTAATTTATTTATTGATAGTGTAGTGTTAGGATTAATTGTAGATAATTATAGGTATTTTATTTAATTTATTTATTGATAGTGTAGTGTTAGGTTTAATTGTAACTTAGGTTAGGATTTATTTTACAGGTAAATTTGTAATTATTTTAACTATTTTAGCTATTAAATAGTTCTTAACTATTTAATAGCTATTGTACCTGGTTAAAATAAATACAAAGTTACCTGTAAAATAAATATATATCCTAAAATAGCTATAATATAATTATAATTTATATTGTAGCTATATTAGGATTTATTTTACAGGTAAGTATTTAGCTTTAAATAGGAATAATTTATTTAAGAAGAGTAAATTAATTTCGTTACAGGGGTGTTAGTGTTAGGGTTAGACTTAGCTTTAGGGGTTAATACATTTATTAGAATAGCGCTGAGCTCCAATCGGCAGATTAGGGGTTAATGTTTGAAGTTAGGTGTCGGCGATGTTAGGGAGGGCAGATAAGGGGTTAATACTATTTATTATAGGGTTAGTGAGGTGGACTAGGGGTTAATAACTTTATAATAATAGCGGTGCAGTCCGCTCGGCAGATTAGGGGTTAATAAGTGTAGGCAGGTGGAGGCGACGTTGTGGGGGGCAGATTAGGGGTTAATAAATATAGGGGTCGGCAGTGTTAGGGGCAGCAGATTAGGGGTACATAGGGATAATGTAATGTTAGATGTAAATTATATTTAACTTAGGGGGTGTTAGTGTTAGGGTTAGACTTAGCTTTAGGGGTTAATACATTTATTAGAATAGCGGTGAGCTCCAGTCGGCAGATTAGGGGTTAATAATTGAAGTTAGGTGTCGGCGATGTTAGGGAGGACAGATTAGGGGTTAATACTATTTATTATAGGGTTATTGAGGCGGGAGTGAGGCGGATTAGGGGTTAATAACTTTATTATAGTAGCGGTCCGCTCGGCAGATTAGGGGTTAATCAGTGTAGGCAGGTGGAGGTGACGTTGAGGGGGGCAGATTAGGGGTTAATAAATATAATATAGGGGTCAGCAGTGTTAGGGGCAGCAGATTAGGGGTACATAAGTATAACGTAGGAGGCAGTCGGCAGATTAGGGGTTAATTATTGTAGGTAGCTGGTGGCGACGTTGTGGGGGGCAGGTTAGGGGTTAATAAATATAATATAGGGGTCGGCGGTGTTAGGGGCAGCAGATTAGGGGTACATAAGTATAACATAGGTGGCGGTCGGCAGATTAGGGGTTAAAAAAATTTAATCGAGTGGCGGCGCTGTGGGGGGGGGCTCGGTTTAGGGGTACTTAGGTAGTTTATGGGTGTTAGTGTACTTTAGAGTACAGTAGTTAAAAGCTTTATGAACCGGCGTTAGCCCAGAAAGCTCTTAACTACTGACTTTTTTCTGCGGCTGGAGTTTTTTCGTTAGAATTCTAACGCTCACTTCAGCCACGACTCTAAATACCGGAGTTAGAAAGATCCCATTGAAAAGATAGGATACGCAATTGACGTAAGGGGATCTGCGGTATGGAAAAGTGGCGGCTGAAAAGTGAGCGTTCAACCCTTTTTTGAATGACTCCAAATACCGGCGGTAGCCTAAAACCAGCGTTAGGAGCCTCTAACGCTGGTTTTCACGGCTACCGCCAAACTCCAAATCTAGGCCTAAGGGTTTCGGCACCCAGGGTCTGACTCTTTCTGACTCTTTTGTGAATCTCTGTCTGTGCTCTCTCGTAACACCCCAAACTTGATTTGCATAACATCGATCAATGAGGAGCACCAGGCAGCTTTGTATAAATAAAACTTAGCTTTTATTTTGCTCGTTAGCTCTGTTAAAACTGTATCAATTCAAACAACATGTAACAGATGGTTCAGCATTTCTCTTTCTTACGCGTTTCGGCAGTGGCCATAATCATAGCATGAGAAATTTACAAACAATGTACTCTTTTAAAATCCCCACCATCTATTGATTGGTTCTAAAAACTGATTTGCTGACTATCTGATTGGATACTTGTCTGTGATCCCTCCTCCCTCTTGTCTACGTACTCAGGTGTGGTGTTCTAAGAAGCTGTGTAAATGCAAATGATTGGAAGACACTTTAAACCAGAGTAAGCAGGATTAAATTGTGCTGAGCCCCCACGTTCATTTATTCACGATACCCAGAGATATATATCTTTACACTGAGATGAGTCTGTGATTACAAAATCAGAACCAAATGGGGTTACCAATATAACAGAAACACATATCATTGGCAGATATATTCCAGGCTGAATCGCAAAGGGAAGTAGATACATTAGTTCATTGATAAATGATTCTATGCGCAAAGTGTTGCAAACTAAATTGAAGTACACGGTTAAAGAAGGTATAGTGGAGTTTAGATCTAGCTTATTAATAGCTACTAGAACTACAGTTTATATAAAAACACACAAATATATGATAAAAATGCAAAGATGCATAGAAAATTGCAGGTAAAGTGTCTTCCAATCATTTGCATTTACACAGCTTCTTAAAACATCACACCTGAGTACGTAGACAAGAGGGAGGAGGGATCACAGACAAGTATCCAATCAGATAGTCAGCAAATCAGTTTTTAGAACCAATCAAAAGATTGTGGGGATTTTAAATGAGTACCTTGTTTGTAAATTTCTCATGCTATGATTACGGCCACTGCCGAAACGCGTAAGCAAGAGAAATGCTGAACCATCTGTTACATGTTGTTTGAATTGATACAGTTTTAACAGAGCTAACGAGCAAAATAAAAGCTAAGTTTTATTTATAGAAAGCTGCCTGGTGCTCCTCATTGATCGATGTTATGCAAATCACATGGATGATGCACACAAGTCTTGCAATAAAAGGAAGTGCAGGAATTGAGCAGCATCCCCCACAATGCACCATAGTCAGGAAGAGAGGTGAGTAAAATGGCTGCCAGCAGCACATGGCAAACACAACAGGGAAAAAACCCTCCCCTCAACGACCCCTCCCCCGCGGGAGGACAAAAAGCTTATTTAGGAAAATGGGAATGGAAGGCATGGAGGAGGGCGGGAGCATTAACATCAGAGGAGGGAACCCAAGAATTGGAGATGCGAATTGGAGATGCGCATAGCAGGAGGAAGGTCAAGAGCATAGGCCACAGGATTAACCCGTCGGAGTATTCGAAAAGGACCAACATAATGGGGAGCCAATTTATTGGAAGGCACATGAAGGTTCAAGTTGCGGGAGGACAGCGAAACCCTCTCACCAACCTGGTAGGAAGGTGCGGGCAGACGCCTACGATCAGCCTGGAACTTTTAGCGCTGCATAGAACGATGAAGGCAATCCTGAATCTGCACCCACATGGAACGGAGTTGCCGGAGATGCTCCTCCAAAGCCGGATTACCCTGAGACATGAATGAATCGGGCAACAAGGATGGTTGAAACCCATAATTCGCCATGAACAGGGATATCTTGGTGGAAGCATTAATAGCACTATTACGAGCAAACTCTGCCCAAGGTAACAGTTCAGACCAATTATTGTGGTGATCTGAGACATAGCAATTTTTGGAACTGTACAAGAACTTGATTAGACCATTCCGCAGCCCCATTGGATTGAGGGTGATATGCCGAGGAGAAGGAAAGCTGGATCCCCATTTGAGCACAAAAGGAGCGCCAAAATCTGGAGACAAATTGGCTACCCCGGTCCGACACTATCTCCTTGGGTAACCCATGTAAACGGAAGACCTCCCCGGCAAAAATTGAAGCAAGCTCCTGAGCGGTAGGCAGCTTCATCAAGGGAAAAAAATGTGACATTTTAGAAAAACGGTCAACCACCATAAGGATAACAGTATTTCCATTGGAAACAGGGAGCTTGACAATGAAGTCCACGGAAACATGTGTCCAAGGACGCTCACCATTAGCAATAGGTTGAAGAAGACCCACAGGAAGACTTTGAGGAGTCTTATTCTGTGCACAAACTGAGCAGGAGGCAACATACGCAGCAACATCAGAACGAAGACCTGGCCACCAGAATTGTCGAATGACAGACCAAATCATTTGGTTCTTGCCTGGGTGACCTGCTGATTTAGGATAGTGGTAAGTGTGCAAAAGTTTAGTTCGAAGATTCTCAGGAACAAAACACTTACCACTAGGTTTCTAAGGAGGTGCATTGGCTTGTGCAGTAAGGATCTCCTCCCCCAAGGGAGAAGTCAAATTAGTACATATGGTAGCCAAAATATGGTCAGGAGGTATAACAGGAGTAGGTACAGACTCCTCCTTAGACAGAGGCGAACATTGTCGAGAGAGGGCATCAGCCCTAACATTCTTACTACCTAGGCAGGTAGGAGACCATATAATTAAACAGAGACAAAAATAGTGCCCATCTGGCCTGTCGGGGCGACAAACGTTTTGCTTCAGATAGATAAGTTAAATTCTTGTGGTCAGTAAGAATGAGCACTGGCACGCTAGTACCCTCGAGAAGATGCCTCCATTCCTTAAGTGCCAAAATTATGGCCAGTAATTCCCTGTCGCCAATTTCATAATTGCACTCCGCTGGAGACAATTTCTTAGAGAAGAAACCACACGGATGCAAGGAACCGTCAGGCGTAGGACGCTTAGACAAGAGGGCACCTACTCCAGTCTCAGATGCATCAACCTCAAGAACAAAAGGCAGGACAGGGATAGGATGAGACGGAACTGGAGTGGCAGCCAAGGCAGTCTTAAAACTATCAAAGGCCTTAATGGCAGTAGGTGACCAATGGAGTGGATCATTCTCTTTACGGGTCATGTCTGTGATAGGTTTGACCAAGGAAGAAAAGTTTTTAATAAACTTTCTATAGTAATTGGCGAACCACAAAAAACATTGAATAGACCGAAGACCAACTGGGCAAGGCCACTGCAGAACTGCAGATAACTTGTCAGGATCCATGGAAAACCCTGCAACGGAGATAACATAACCTAGGAAGGTTACTTGAGTCCGATGGAACTCACATTTCTCGAGTTTACAAAACAGGCAGTTCTCACGTAGACTCTGAAGAACCCGTGTAACATCAGAAGGATGAGCCTCAAGTGTGGGTGAGTGTATGAGGATGTTGTCTAAGTACACCACAACACACTGTTGCAACATATCTCGTAGGATATCATTAATAAATTCCTGAAAAATAGCAGGAGCATAACAAAGCCAAAGGGCATTACAAGATACTCATGCCCGCTCCTGGTGTTAAATGCTGATTTCCATTTGTGGCCCTCCTTAATCCTAATGAGATTGTACGCTCCTCTCAAATCAAGTTTAGTAAAGACTGTAGCTCCCTTGAGGTGGTCAAAGAGTGCCGTAATAAGCGGAATAGGGTAAGAATTCTTAATGGTAAGACGATTAAACCCCTATAATCGATACATGGTCTTAACACGCCACCCTTTTTCTTCACAAAGAAGAAGCCAGCCCCTGCAGGAGAGCAGGATTTGCGGATGATCCCCCGAGACAGAGCATCGGCAACATACTCCTCCATAGCACAATTCTCTGCAACAGAGAGAGGGTACACACGGCCCCGAGGAGGAATGGCTCCGGGTTGCAGGTCAATGGTACAATCGTAAGACCGGTGTGGAGGCAACGTACCGGCATGCACCTTGTCAAACACGCCTAGGAACTCTCGGTACTCCTCTGGCAATTGAGAAATTGAAGAACTTTAACTGGTTTCCAAAGACAAGTGGAAATACATTGCTGGGACCACAACAAAATTTCGGACCTGCACTAGTCGAGACTGGGATTGTGCTTTTGGAGCCAGGGATAACCCAGAACAACCGTAAAATACTGAAAGTTTATCACCTGGAACTGGAGGGTTTCAAAATGGAGAGCCCCAACAGCCCTGGACAATGGAGCAGTTTCTTGAGTAACGAGTGCGGGCTGAAGGGGCCTGCCATCAATGGACTCAATAGCAAGCAGAACGGACCGAGGCAAAACAGGAATGGAGTGCTTTGATACAAAAGCGCTGTCAATGAAATAGCCCGCAGCACCGGAGTCAACAAGAGCCTGGCTGACTATGGAGGAATCCACCCAGGAAAGGACAACTGTGACCAAAGGTTTCTCCTCAAGCGGTTCCGGGGACGAGGATAAACCACCCAAGGTTTGCCCCCGACTGGACCTTAGGTGTGAGCATTTCCTGGCCGTGTAGGACAAGACTTCAAAAGGTCTCCCTGTAACCCATAATAGAGGCAGAGCCCCTCCCTCCTCCTAAAGGCCCTCTCCGGCACAGAGAGATGCATGAATCCCAGCTGCATCGGCTCAGCAGTACCTGGTGACTCGGGACCAGGAGGCATGGGAGGAGAGGGAGGCATGGCTGGGAATGAACATGTAGGAGACAACAGAATAGGAGGCTTCCGCAAAGAGGGCCTCTCTCTGAGTCTGATGTCAATTAGGATAAAAAAAGACACCAATGCCTCGAGATCCTCTGGTATATCTCTGGCAGCAACTTCATCTTTAATCGCATCAGAGAGCCCATGAAAGAAGGCAGCAACAAGGGCTTCATTGTTCCAACCTACCTCTGCAGCAAGCGTACGGAATTCAATAGCATACTGAGCAACAGATCTTGTACCTTGCTGAATGGACATGAGTCGTTTAGCAGCAGAGGAGGAGTGAGCCGGAACATCAAATACCCTTCAAAAGGAGGCCGCAAATTCAGGGTAATTTGAAATCACAGGTTTATTAGTCTCCCACAAGGGATTAGCCCAGGCAAGAGCTGTGTCAGAGATTAACGAGATGAGAAATCCCACCTTAGCTCTGTCAGAGGGAAACGCCTGTGGTAACATCTCAAAGTAAATGCCCACCTGGTTCAAAAACCTTCTGCACTGAATAGGATCACCTCCATATTGCTGAGGTAGAGGTGCAGAACCGGACATGCTCCTGGTAGGCATAGGTGCAGCAGCGGAAACAGGAGCAGCCATAACTTGCAGGACACTTTGGTCCAAATGTGCAGTGTGAGTCAGCAGGGTTTGCAGGGCTAGTGCAAATTGATCCAAGCGGTGATCCTGTACATCCATCTGGGAAATTATGGCAGGTAAAGGTGGATTATTAGCACCATCAGGATTCATGGCCTTTGTGTAATTTCATGGTGCCAGGAATCAGACTGAGACGAGAAGTGCAAAAATAATCACACCTTTATTAATAGCAAAAATAATAAAAAGTCCACAAGTCAAATAACAAGCCAGGAATCAAAACCAGAGCTGGTAGTTAGACGAGCCGAGTCAGGAGCCAAAGCGAATAGTCAGACGAGCCGGAATCAGGAACAAGAAAAAACAGCAGAGTCAGGAACAATCCAGGGATCAGGAACCAGGAAGGACGTCAGGCACCCAGATAATACACAGGAACTCTCACAAACAGGTCTGAGACAACGCAAAGGCAAAGCATACTGAACAGAGGCCCTTTAAATAATAAGTGATGACATCACAATTCTGAGACTGCATCCTGTCTCACATGGATGCTGCACACCAGTCTGGCCATAAAAGGAAGTGCAGGAATTGAGCAGCATCCCCCACAATGCACCATAGTCAGGAAGAGAGGTGAGTAAAATGGCTGCCAGAAGCACATGGCAAACACAACAGGGAAAAAACCCTGACACCATAAGACTAATGATTACAAAAGCTTCTCTAGGATCCCCTGTGTTCAGAATTAGCAGGCATGTATGGGTTTACCATATCTTTTGGTATTTAGAAGGCCACTAATTGCACCTCACGTCTGAAAGAGGATTTTTAGATGTTATGGTTAACGGTGCAGGGCCCATTTGGAATGACATAATGACTCAAATTCTCAAAATTGACACTCAAAACTATAAATATTTATAAAGCAGATATCCCAAGGTATTGATCTAGGCCCATTATGGCATATTTCATGTGACCAGTTGCAATCATATAAATCAAAATTATTAACTTTTCACAAACTGAGTTTCTCACGGAAATGATTTACACATAACTTGTAAAGTCATAAGACAAATGCTCGGAAAAGCATTTCTAGGATCCAATGTGTTCAGAATTAGCAGACATGTATGGGTTTACCATTGCTTTTGGTGATCAGAAAGCTGCTAATTGCACCACACTTTTGAAAGAGGATTTTTAGACATGTTATGGCAATAGATGCAGGGCCCAGTTAGAATGACTTAAGGGATTTAGGTTGGGCTCCCACAAAAACACCCAAAAATCTTTACTGTACTAAGGTTCCCTCGCACCCAAGCATCAGTGTATTGAGGGCCCCTCCCTCTCATCCAAACATCAGTCTGAGGGGCAATCCCTTCCCCTCCCTCTCACCTAAACATCAGTGTGAGGGTTCCTCACACTCACTCCTTCCCAAGCATCATTGTGAGAGATGGTCCCTCCCACCCAAACATTACTGTGAGGGGCTGGTCCCTCCAAAGCATCATATGAAGGAATAGGTCCCTCCCCCCTCCTAAGCATTATATGAAGGCATGGTCCATCCCTCCCACCCTCATCTCCCTTCTTAAACTTCATACGAGGGCATGGTCCCTCCATCCCCTCCCTCGAAAACATCATATGAGGGCAAGTTCCCTCCCTCACTTCTCCCAAGCATCAGATCAGAGGACTGGTCCCTAATTTCACCGTCCCATTGCATCAGATAAAATGGCTGGTCACTCCTACCATCCTCCAACCACATCAGATCAGAGGGCTGGTCCCTCACTACCACCCCCCACTGCATCAAAGAAGAAGCCTAGTCCCTCCGCCCACCCTACCACCACATCAACAAAGAAGCCTGGTCCCTCCTCCTACCGCATCAGACCAGAGGGCTAGTCCCTCCCACTCCCTTCTCCAATGCTGTGCTGCCCACCCACCTCTCAGTTTTACTCCCACACCTCCCGCCACCACCAACAGATGATCACTACACACAGTGACACAGACAGTGTAACTGTGTGTAACAATCTGGCATCCCTCTTCATATGGAACCTGAGCACCGATAGTGCTGCGATTCCATATGCAGGCAGATGCCTGGAGTTCAGGAACTCCATCTCTTGGCTCTAACTAAACAGTCGAGACTGCTGGAGCTTCCTGCAACTCGGACGTATATATACATTATGCGGTATGATAGGCAAAATACCGCAAGACGTATTTATACGTCGCATTGGGTTAAGGGGTTAATAAAAACGTTTTTTTTTATTATTTTTTGTCTATTCACTATTCATAGATGTAAACATTATAATGTTGACAGTGTTCTAAATGTTTACAAACACATTCATATTAATATTAACTGTTAAAATTATAATTAGGATTTCAGGTTTAAAGAACATACTTTCTTTTTCCCAAATATTATTGTTGAAATTAAAATTTCAGATACTTAATTAAATAGGAGCAACTACACATTACAGCAGTGCTTTCCAAACTGTGTGTCGTGACACATTAGTGTGTCGGCAGCAGTGTGTAGGTGTGTCCCTGCTTCAGCACAAAGTTTTTTGAATGTAACATTTAAAAAAAAATTTTTTTCGGTTTTTGACTTTCCACCTGTCTGCTACGCGTATCACATGGTTGACTCGTGATACCTAGTGGGTCACAGATCATCTTAACCGATTGGCACAGCTCAACGGGAACTGAAACCATTCCCATTGGCGGCTTAGGGTGGGAAAATTGTCTCCTGACTGCACGTGTAGTCTCCTCAATCGGCTTGTGACTGCATGTGTAGTCAGTGAGTGGGACAGCAGTGCGTTTGCAGTGCGGGCAGTAGTCAGTCGGACTCACAGAGCTCTGAGGGTGGCAGCTTAAACGATGAGCTGAAGTCAGTGGGTTTTTTTTCTGCAGCTAGCTCCCAGTAGTGCATTGCTGCTCCTGCTCTTGATATATGGATAGGAAGTGGAAGCTTAAAAGTGCTTGATGATGAAATGCGAGTGTCTTTATCTAATATTCCACCAAATATTCAGAAATTGTGTTCATCCCATCAAGCTCATACAACCCATTAAAATAGTAAGTAGCTATTGGTGGTATTAAACTTTTTTTTAATTCTTGCACATTATTACTGTTACTTGTAAATACATTTTGTTATTATATAATTTATGTATGTGTCCGTATCTCTTAAAACAAGTTAGTTTAACCTCCTGTTTGCGCTAGTACAACTGAATTACTGTGTCGCAAAATGATGTAGGTCTAAAAGTGTGTCGCTAACATGAAAAGTTTGGAAAGCGCTGCATTACAGATAGTCGTGTTTCAATTATACAAAAAAATTGTGTAAAAAAATATTAAATTGATTTACATGCTTTGTGATAAATTTGATGTAGAATAAGGCATATCGGGAGCCAATAAACGGGATCAACATGATTGGTATCAACCACATACACTTGGTCTGAATTGTTACTGTTATTGTTTTGGGTAATTATTTTAATCCTATTTTTTTCCTTTTCTATCATTTTTTACGTTGTAATTTAGATGTCAAAATAATATTGCATTTCAAACTCTGGTTATACTGTAGATTTAAATAGGAGAGCATTTAATCAAAATTAGTGGAGTTAAATAATGGTGCAATCTTTGTAGTTCGATTAAGGTAGAATAAAGTCTTTATATAGAGAATGGGAAGTAGAGTGCAAACATTTAAGCACTGTTGAACGCTAACATCACTTGAGGTAAATCAATATCAGTCCCATTTTGGCATTTTGAGTTGAAAGTAAAACGTTATCTTTTGATTGAAAGATTTAGGTGCGCTAACATCTGGATCTCAGATAATGCAACTGCGCTATCTCCCTTTCCCCATAGACTTCTATGGGGCTCGTCAAAATAGCCTTTTCTTTTTTTCTCATGAGTAATAACCCGAATGTATGCTAGGCCAACTGTGCTTAAGCTGAAGCTAAGTTAACAATACTTCAAATACCTATGCTATTCCCTTAGAAGAAAATGTTCTTTTTACTTTTAAATATATATTTCTTTATATGTATATATATATATATATATATATATATATATATATATATATATATACTGTATATATGTATGTGTTTTGTAAAATATATATCTATATAAATATAAATACTGTATATAGATAAAGATAAATTTTAAAAAATAAACATAAGTGAAGAACATAAGAATTACAAGTATTTTTTTTAAAAAAAAAAAAAACACATTATGGGCCAAATTATGAGTGTAGCACTAAGAGTTACATGCGAGCAAAAATAATGTTTGCACACTTTGGGTTTCTCTTTTGTATTACAAGTTGAAAGTAAACGCGATCACTTGAGCACAATTGAACATATGTGCATATGAATTTATACGTGTATTTATGTATTTACAGCCATATATACACATATAAACACATAAATACACATGTATACATATATACCGTGGCCGGACTTTTAGCCGACGGACACTTGGCCGACGGACACTTGGCCGACGGACATTTGGCCGAAACACAAGTGGCTGTCACATAACAGTCCGGCCACGAGATAGATTTGATAGATAGATACATAGATTAGATAGATAGATACATAGATTAGATAGATAGATCAATAGATGCAATAGATACATTTGATAGATACGATAGATAGATTTGATAGATAAATAGATAGATTTGATAGATAGATAGTTTCCCAGACAGAGAATTACAAAACGTGCGGCCTGGGACCCATGGTAAGGTTCCCAGAGGCAGTTGCGGCGCCCGAGGCTCTGATTAGAACAGAGCACTCTGGAACGTATCTGCCCTCGGCCGAAATCAGAACATTCTTTAGCTTTCTGTCTGTCAGCCAAATGTCCGTCGGCCAAATGTCCGTCTGCCAAATGTCCTTCTGCCAAATGTCTTTCTGCATTTTGTCAGAGCACCCATACATACACATACTGTATATATGTGCGTTCCATTCCTTTGCAGTTATCTGTCTTGGAATACATAGTTGAAAAGCATACCAAGGTAGGCTCAGGAGATGGGAGCTAGCTGCTGATTAGTGGCTTCACATATACACCTCTTACCATTGGCTTATTAATGTGTTTAGGTAATTCCAAGGAGTAAATTGTAATGCAAGTGATAAAGCCGAAGAGTGCAAACACCCACGATAAACCCCTTATCGCTCTTTGCACTCCACTCGTAATCTGGTCTAATATGTTTTGGGTAGGGTGTAACATTAACTTTTTTTCTCTGCATTTCCAAAGTAAATGAGAGGAGAGGAATAGAATATTATACATTTTTATAAATTACTAAAAAGTACTTAGTACTTAGTATTTTCTTAAACTCACAGGTTCAGCCTCCCATCTAGATTTCTGGTGTATCTTTATAGGACTCACAGAGGAGTAACTAAATTTTAACAGCCTGACCACAGCCGCAAGTTCATTACACCAAGATAGATGCACTTACCAAAAGCCTGCAGGTATAAGGCACCAGCAGCATGAAGACAGATGACAGAAAGAGGGTGCCACTGTACACATCAACCAGTGTGATTTCCGTGCACAGTGTGGCTGATCTTCAAAGCAATCTGTATAAATGTATTTGGAGTGGGAGAGGTGTGTCAATACCAGTGCACTCTCCCGTGCCATATTTCTCCTCATAAGATAACCTTGTTTGTGGTATACCGGTTCTGGCCTCTGCCCTCCCCCTTTAGAAGTGCTGGACCTCCTGAGTTCTTCTCATATCTCTATAATCTATCTATCTCTATCTATATATCTATATATAGCTACATTCAGCACCCCTAACAATGGCTTTGCAATGGGCTCCTCTTAACAGTGGAGCCCCCCTCCCCCCGCACTGCTGTGTTTGTGGTGCCAGGATTGCCGACACTGCCAGGGTGGTGGAGGTAGTGGCTAGGGTTAAAGAAATGGGACACTGCAGGTTAACACGACCGCATGGCATGCAGTATTGATGGGAGATCAAACCGTTTTAAAACGTTCTTTATGTAAAGGATACCAAGAGAATGGAACAAAATTGATAATAGAAATAAAATTGGAAAGTTGTTTAAAATTGTATGTTGTATCTCAATCATTACAGAAAAATGTTGCGTTTCATGTCCCTGGATGAAAACATGAAAAACATATTTATATAATATTCATATTAATTTAATAAATTATTATAATGTGTATTCACTGTAAATATTTTGCATTCCAATGTTCTGCATATAGGGGAATATGTTCTATGTATTTTTAAATAGATATTCCTATATATATATCTGTATATATCAATACTCATATATATATATATATATATATATATATATTTATATATATATATGTATATATATATATATATATTATTATTATCGGTTATTTGTAGAGCGTCAACAGATTCTGCAGCGATATATATAAGCAAAATACCATCAGATATATGTAAAAACATGTATTTATAAATAAATAGAAGATATTCTGCTTTGTGAAGAACATTGGAATGTGAAATATTCATTTTTTAATCTAGGATTAGCACACTTGAGAATATGCAATCGGTTTGCGCGTGAGAATATGCAATTAGGTTTTCTTCTAGCGCAGATAACGCTTAAGCAAGAGTGTTAGATAACACTCTACTTGTAATCTGGTCCTAAATTTGTAGAAATACGGCTATTCATTTTTTTTTCCTGAAACGAATATTCAAACGAATATGAATATTCGAGATAACATTTTTTTTTGCAATAATATCCATATAAAAATGTTTTACTATATATATATATATATATATATATATATGTATATATATATATATATATATATATATATATATAATATAGTTGAAGCAGCTGGTGTTCCAGCACTCCTACTTTGGTAAATAGTTCAGAACCTGGGTGTAATCCTCAAACAATATGTAGAACGGAACTCTCAGGGTTTGTGATGATTGCTTGTCAGCAGAAAGTTTTCATTTATTGTTCATAGTAACAACATTTGCGGGTCGACGTTTCGGCTTTCACAGAAGCCTTCATCAAGACAAGTCAAAAAGTGCAAAATGGTAAATGCTATTTTAATACTGAAACTTGACTAGAGCACCATTTTGCACTTTTTGACTTGTCTTGCTGAAGGCTTCTGCGAAAGCCGAAACGTCAACCTAAAAATGTTGTTACTATGAACAATAAATGAAAACTTTCTGCTGGCACTCAATTATCACAAACCCTGAGAGTGCCCTTCATTTCTGAATTCCGTTCTATATATATAATACATATATATGTTTTGCCATAAAATATATATATATATATATATATATATATATATATATACACACTATATATAAATATAATTTTTATATCTTTTTTCTTTACAAAAATGTTTTCTTTATATATTCTTTAGACAAGCGATCAAATTTTAATTAATACACGAAAAGTCATCTTTAAAGATTAACTAGAAATACCACCTTTAAACATTAGCTCAAAAATAGTCAATTCAGTTAGCTAGAAATACTACCTTTGAAAAAAATCAGCTCAAAAATAGTCAATTCAGTTAAGCCCCTCCCAGCAGCCAAGATATAAAGGACCGCTGTGGATGGCAATGGATTAGCCCTCTGTGGAACTGAGCAGAAAAGCTCATGAAATGCACTAGAAATCACGTGATGCCGCGGATTACGTCACTTCCGGTAACCACTCGGCGCGTTTCAACTAAGATCACTGAGTTACAAGCTTTTTCAGTATTTTAGTATGTATTTCATTCCATTCCATTTTATTTTATTTATTTTTATAGAATTTTTAAACTATTTGGTATATTTCCATTTGTGTTTTTTTTTTTATTGAAACCTAAATAAATACGTTTTTTTAGAAGTAGCTGAATATAAATGTGAAACAACCCTTTTATATATACAGTGTGGTGTGTAAAGGCAAATTTCTACATCAATAAAACTCAGGATTAACATAGGATTCATTACAACATTACCACAGATAGGGACAATCTGTCCCCTAAAACGGATACCATACCTCATAATATTGAGGTATAATAAGGTGAGCAGTATTTATTGATTTATCTTTTCCTTGACCAAGGATCTCTACACTATATAGAAATTTCTTTTCTCCATATATGTACTTTTGGATTTTCTCATCTTAAAGCGTTTTTCTACCAAACCAATTGTAATGAATTTCTGATGAAACTCCCACTAAGGTGAAAGTTTGAAATCCAGAATATTAGCATCAGAGGAATCCTAAACAAGCATATTTTGAGTCATGGCTTAGGTAAGCGTATGTAACAAAAATCCATAATACTAATATTTATACAGTATATATATATTGTGATATTCACAATCACTTTAAATGGTGAATACAAATCTATGACAAAAATAAAGGTTTTGCTGCTCTTTTCTTATAATAAGCAAGAAGAAATCACTTGTTCAACTTGTTATATAAGGTGAGGCATTAGTTTAGTAATTGATTTAATATACATGAAATTATATCTTGCAATAACACATAAGAAAATGTGGATAGGCACTGATATAAGAATGATATAACAAGGAGAACCACAGAGAAAATGAGAGTAATAAATGGGTTAAATCACTCAAATGGCAGTTCAATAATATCCAGGGTAAAGTTGTTGCTTTTATGTATAAGCAAGGTTTTCACGCACTCACACAAGCATACAATAAAATATGTACAGTCCAAACACACTCTCATATATCCCAAATACGTATCAAAAGTACTTTTCCAGATGACAGGTTAATATACAAAAAGGCAATCGTATATAGGATTGATACAAAAATAACAAGGTAAGTATTTGTGCGTGGAGAGCGGTACTTAGCTTGTAACCATGGAGGTTGAGGCAGCGTGGGTATGAGAGAGCTAAGAGGAGCTGACAGGCAGGCAGATTGAGCTCCGGTGACCGCTCAGTGTGAGCGCGACTTCGGCGTCTGTAGTAAGAAGTTCCGGTAAGCGTAGTAATCTGGGAGGCTGGTTCCGGTAGGGAGTAAAGGCAGCAACAGAATATGCAGCGCATATAGTAAGAAATGAGCTTAAGGACCTGAAAGACTTAGTAAAGTCTAAGAGCAAAGTTATTTCACAGGAGACAAAGTGAACTGTGAAGGAACAACTTCAATTTTCAGGCCCAGAATGAGGCTAGAGTGTTTCCTTAAATAGGAAGGAAGTACTTGTGATGTGCAAATTTAAAGGTATATCACATGTCCCCTCCTTCAGGGAATCACCCCTGGGGATTCCAGATGCGGTTTGAGGGGGTATTTCCTATGGAAAGCCCTGACCAACTGGGGTGAATGAACAGATGAATGAATGAGCCAGGAGTTATCTTCTGGGCCGTAACCTTTCCATTTAATGAGATATTCCAATTTATGTCTATTTATCCTAGAGTCAAGTATGGATTCTACCTCAAATTCCTCCTGGTTATCCACCATTACAGGAGGTGGGGGTGAGTCAGAAGTGCGAACTTTGACAGGATATGATTTCAACAAAGAGATATGAAAAGAAGGATGAATTTTATAATCTGTAGGCAATTTAAGTTTTACCACATTGGAATTGATCACTTGTTCGATTGGGAAAGGACCCAAAAACTGATTAGCAAGTTTTTTGCTTGGAACATGAAGTTTGAGATTCCTAGTTGAAAGGAGTACTAAGTCCCCAATCTTGTAATCAGGGCCTTGTCCATGAGTTAGATCATAATATCTTTTTTGATAGTTTTTTGCTTCTTTCAGATATAACTTCAGGACATTTAGTCTTTCTTGGAGATTGGATGTAAATTCTGTAGCTACAGGGGAATTTACTGCTTTACTAGAAAGAGATATAGTGTTAGGGTGAAAACCATATGTCGCATGAAAGGGGGAGGTTTTGATAGAGGCGCTTAATGAATTGTTATATGTGAATTCAGCCATGGGGAGATAAACTGACCAGTCATCTTGAAGATGTGATATATAACAACGTAAGAATTGCTCTATGGTCTGATTCAGTCTCTCTGTTAGTCCATTTGTCTGTGGATGGAAAGCAGTCGTATATCGATGGTCAATCTTTAACAGTTTACATAGAGATCTCCAGAAAGAGGATGTAAACTGGGTTCCCCTGTCTGTAACTATGTTGGTCGGTAGTCCATGTAATCTAACTACTTGGTCAAGAAAAACTCTAGCATGTTATAGCAGTGGGTAATCCCTTGAGAGGGATGAAATGTGCTAGTCTGGTTAAATGATCCACTATTACCATGATCGTGTTATTTTGTTGTGAAAGAGGTAATTCAACAATGAAATCCATTGCTATGGTACTCCATGGTTTACCGGAATAGGCAGAGGTGTGAGTAAACCAATTGGTCTTTTGTGAACTAATTTGTTTCGAGCACAATTCTCACACCCAGATACATATTCATAGATGTATTTATTCATGCCTGGCCACCAGAAATTACGTCTGGTGAGGTCAATGGTTTTTTGGATTCCCGGATGTCCAGAAATGATATCATCATGGGTATGTGAGAGGACTGATGATCTGATACTCTCGGGTACATATAATTGATTGTTATGATAGTATAGGCCGGTTTGAGGGTCTTTGGAACAATACTGGTGAGGTATTGTATCTTCTTTTAAGGCATTATGTACTTCTTGTTCTATAGGTGTGAGGACACCAATTAACTTTTCAGGTGAGATAGTATAATTAGGTGGATCATGGGGTGAAGTTTCTGATATTCTAGATAGAGCATCAGCTTTCGTATTTTGAGTTCCTGGTTTGTAGGTGATGATGAAGTTAAAGCGGTCTAAGAATAAAGACCATCTTGCTTGTCTGGCTGTCAAAGTTTTGTTCTTCTTCAAGTATTCAAGGTTTTTATGGTCAGTAAATATTATGAAGGGAAGTTTTGATCCTTCTAAGAGGTGTCTCCATTGTTCTAGAGCACTCTTTATAGCCAGAAGTTCCTTATCACCCACACTATAGTTAACTTCAGCACTAGTTAATGTTCTGGAGAAAAAAGCGATTGGGTGAATTTCACCATCATCACCTTGCTTTTGAGAAAGTACTGCTCCTATGCCAGTGTTTGAGGCATCCACTTCGAGTTGGAATTGAAGCTTCAAAATTGGGGAGCGAAAGTATTGGAGCAGTAGTGAATAGTTCTTTAAGAGTATTAAAGGTTTCTTGTGCTTTGTCAGACCACTTGAATTTTTGATTAACACTGGTTAATTGGGTTAGTGGTCTGACTATTGAAGAATTTTTTTTAATAAACTTTCGGTAAAAATTGGCGAAACCAATGAAGCGTTGCAGTGATTTTACAGTGGTGGGAATAGGCCAATCAATAATAGCAGAAATCTTTTCAGGATCCATTTGTATTTTATTAGGAGTGAGTATATAACCTAAGAATTTTATCTTAGAAACATGGAACACGCATTTTTCTAACTTGGCATATAATTTGTGTTCCTTAAGACGAGTAAGTACCCATCTTACGTGCTTTTCGTGTTCAGATGGAGTTTTGGAATATATCAAGATGTCATCTAAGTATATGATAACACAAATGTCCATGAGATCATGGAATATTTCATTAATAAAATGCTGAAAGGTTGCGGGAGCATTGCTCAGACCAAACAGCATCACATTATATTGGAAAAGCACGTAGCGGGTTCTAAAGGCGGTTTTCCATTCATGACCTTCTTTCATGCGTATGAGGTTATAAGCCCCCTTAAGGTCAAGTTTGGAATAGATAGTTGCTTCATTCAATCGTTCTAATAATTCAGGTATAAGTGGTAGAGGGTATCTGTTTTTAATAGTTATTTCATTTAAAGCTCTATAATCAATGATAGGTCTTATAGTACCGTCTTTATTACGTACTAGAAACATTCCAGCTGATGCTGGTGATGTTGAATGTGATATAAAACCCTTTTGGAGGTTGTCGTCGAGATAAGAGCGTAAATAAGTTAACTCTTCTTGTGATAATGGGTATATTTTACCGTGAGGTATTTGAGACCCTGGTATTATATCAATAGGGCAGTCAAACTCCCCTATGAGGAGGGAGATTTTCTGCTTCTTTTAAGTCAAACACCTCTGCCAGATCCTGATAAATTTCTGGTAGTTCTAACAGGTATTTAAACAGTATGGTGATTCTAAAGTTAGCTGTGTGCTTGACCAGTCAATGCTGGGATTATGTTTGTTTAGCCAAGAAAATCCTAGAATAAGAGTATGCATATGGATAGTGATTAAATCAAAGGACAGATATTCAGTATGGCCTTTATCAGTAGTCACTAAAAGTGGTATTGTTTGATGTGTAATGGGACCATTTTTGTATGTGTGTGCCGTCAATGAGTTTAACAGATACTGGTTGTGCCTTGCAAACAATAGGGATTTTATTTAATTTAACAAAAGATATATCAATATAATTTCCGGCTGCCCCAGAATCGATCAACGCTTTAGATCGTATGTTTTTCTGATCCCACTGTAAAGAAAGATCAACAGTCAGTTGAGGGTTTTGAGCAAGGAGTAAAATGTTATGTTTTATAAGCATCTTACCCTTTTTTTGTCTTAGAAGATTTGGGCAGTTTGAGACGGAATGTTCCTTTTGCCCACAATATAAACAAAGGTTTCAGATTTACGTCTGGCCTTTTCTTCGGGTGTAAGGGGTCCCCTTATAGCTCCAATTTCCATTGGAGTTTGATTAGATGTACCCTTTTCCTGGGTTGGAGTGTAATGATATGAACGTTGCGGTGTTCCATCAAAAGAAGCCCTTTCAGCCTTCCTTTCGCGTAGTCTACGATCCAGAGTTGTGCTCAATTTTATGAGACCGTTTAAAGATTCAGGCATCTCCAAGCGGGACAACTCATCTTTTAAAGATTCAGAAGTCCCAATCTGAATTGGTTCTTTAAGCTTATTTCATTCCACTTAGAATCATCAATCCACATTTGGAACTCAGTGATGTATTCTTCTACGTTCCTTTTTCCTTGTTTCAAAGATCTTAGTTTTGTTTCTGCAGTGATCTGAGTGTGAGAGTCCTCATATAAGGATGTCATTGCTAGAAAAAATTCTTCCAAAGAATCAAGTATTGGATGGTTATTCTCAAAAAATCTATTAGCCCATGAGCGGGGCTCCCCCTGGAGGAAAGAGATAGTGGTGCATACTTTGATTCTTTCAGAATGATAAGTCTTAGGCCTAAGTGAAAAAAGTAAATTACAAGCATTTTTAAAATCTTCGTTTACCAGTGAAGGTTTGTGGGTAATTAATATGTGGTTCAGGTGTTTCTAAACTTTTCACAGGTAAACATTCTTTTACTAGTGTTTTAAGTGCCTTGTTTTCTGTTTGTAATTCAGTTAAAGCCCTTGCTAAGTATTCCAATTTTTGATTGATATTAGTGATTTCATTCTTTATTTCACTGGGATCCATATTTATTATTAGTGGTTATGTCCTATATTTTATAGGCCTGAAAATTCTGTGATATTCACAATCACTTTAAATGGTGAATACAAATCTATGACAAAAATAAAGGTTTTGTTGCTCTTTTCTTATAATAAGCAAGAAGAAATCACTTGTTCAACTTGTTATATAAGGTGAGGCATTAGTTTAGTAATTGATTTAATATACATGAAATTATATCTTGCAATAACACATAAGAAAATGTGGATAGGCACTGATATAAGAATGATATAACAAGGAGAACCACAGAGAAAATGAGAGTAATAAATGGGTTAAATCACTCAATGGCAGTTCAATAATATCCAGGGTAAAGTTGTTGCTTTTATGTATAAGCAAGGTTTTCACGCACTCACACAAGCATACAATAAAATATGTACAGTCCAAACACACTCTCATATATCCCAAATACGTATCAAAAGTACTTTTCCAGATGACAGGTTAATATACAAAAAGGCAATCGTATATAGGATTGATACAAAAATAACAAGGTAAGTATTTGTGCGTGGAGAGCGGTACTTAGCTTGTAACCAGGGAGGTTGAGGCAGCGTGGGTATGAGAGAGCTAAGAGGAGCTGACAGGCAGGCAGATTGAGCTCCGGTGACCGCTCAGTGTGAGCGCGACTTTCGGCGTCTGTAGTAAGAGTTCCGGTAAGCGTAGTAATCTGGGAGGCTGGTTCCGGTAGGGAGTAAAGGCAGCAACAGAATAAGCAGCGCATATAGTAAGAAATGAGCTTAAGGACCTGAAAGACTTAGTAAAGTCTAAGAGCAAAGTTATTTCACAGGAGACAAAGTGAACTGTGAAGGAACAACTTCAATTTTCAGGCCCAGAATGAGGCTAGAGTGTTTCCTTAAATAGGAAGGAAGTACTTGTGATGTGCAAATTTAAAGGTATATCACATATATATATATATATATATATATATATATATATTATATAAGTATCCCAAATAGATGCACTCCATATAACAATGTTCATCAGTGCAACAGTGCTGTATAATCAATCCAAATAGTTTAGCAAAAATAATCACTCATTGGTCTTTGCAGTGAAACTTCACATTTAATATATCAAGATTAAAAATAGAGCATAACGTTTCGAGACCACATTGGTCCCTTTGTCAAATGCAAATACAATCAAACAATCTTATCTACTAAAACCCAGTACACACCCACCTTATATACCCAACAGTGCATAATTAATGCAATCCCCTTCAGCTGAACTAACCTCAAACATTGTTTGCTTTCCACAGGAGCACATTGCGTTCCAGTGACGTCACACGCATGTGTCCGTCGCTTATTTATTACACATCAATAATCACACGCTGCTTCTGACAGCTGTCAGAGTTAACCAACGGAACAGAGAAAGCATGCACGGCAGAACCATACAGTAGTGCCGTGCATGAACAAGATCTCTTGGGGCATCAAGATATATAAAGTAATCAGCGGGGAATGTAAGTAAAACAGGCAATACAAATTAAAAAGATTAGAGGACCTATACTATGTATCAAATGTATATATACACTCATATCATGGATACTAAATAAATTGAAATTGAAACAATGTTACTTCATGGCTAGTCAGAGGCATGCTAGAAAAGTTATATAGAAACTGAGGTGCCGTATAAGACCAGAAGTTGAAAACAGAACACATTATGCCAACTCGTGGCCAGTTTACCGTCCATCAGGTCACTTTCACATAGACACATTTAGATCCAATCAATTTATTATGGACACTCCATATTCACATATCATTGCACAAGAGTTTCGACTGTGTAGTTTATAATGAAGGGAGCAGGATGATGGAAATCCACAGGCCAAGAGACATAGTCCATTATTTACCAAAGAATGGAGTAAAATCCAATATAGTATTCAATCCCTTAGGGGCCTCTGTATCCAATGTATATATCCACCTTGATTCTAGACGAAGCAATTTTTGTGCTCTATTCCCCCCCCCCCCTTCGAAGGGGTGGTATATGGTCGATCATCATCATCTTAAGGCTTGATAGATTATGTTTATACTTTGCGAAGTGGCTGGCTACAGGTTGTTCTGAGTCCCCTTTGTCGATGGCTTCCCGTATGGCGAATTTATGATTAGCCATGCGTTCACGGAAAGTGGTGGTCGTTTTACCAACATAAGCCAATGCGTATGTAAATGACGTATGAGCTTGTGCATGTTAATCTGTGGTTGATTTTGTACCTCTTGTTAAAATGTGGATTTTGGAATGTAGATCCACTCTGCATGCTGTGGCACGTAGTGATATAACCACATCTGAAGCATCCTAACTTAGTGGGTTTAAGCCAACAAGGCTTTTGATAACAGCGTACAGGGTCTGTCTCAACCAAAAGATCTCTTAGATCTCTCTTGCACGGTGATATGCCATCCTAGGTGGCTGCATTCTTTGGAATGGAAGGCCCTTATCATTCTAAAATTCAACCTATTGTCCTTAGTAGGTACAATGTTGCTATCACTCAATAATTCGTCCTGGGATCTGGCAAGAACCTTATTCCTTATGTCTTCGATCACTCCTGGATCATATCCTCGGGCAGTAAGTTTTTCTTCAATATTGTACATCTGATCTAACATCAATGGCACCTCAGTATTATTCCTGACTACCCGAGTGAGTTGAGAGGATATCACCCCTCTCTTTTGATAATCAGGGTGACAACTATGGGATTCTAGAAGGAAATTCCTGTCGGTTTCGAAAACATGTCCCAAAGCGACATGTAAAATAAGATTTCACCTTAAATATATTGAGGCCAAGAAAATGTATTTCATCAGTAGATCACTCCATCTTAAACTTAATGGGCTGGTCAATTTTATTCAGATGATCTACCCAATTGTCTAGATCTAATCTTGTGCCACGCCATACCAGAAAGACATAATTGATACAGCGGGTATAATGTATCATATTATAATTCAAGTGTGGTTCCACAATAAACTCTTTGTACCACGCCATAAATAAATTGGCGTATGCCGGGGCCATATTAGAGCCCATAGCGGTCCCTGAGGTCTGCAAATAGAAGTTGGATTTGAATCTGAAATAATTTGTGATTTAAACAATAATTCATAAGTTCCAAAATAAATTCTATAGCGGAACCTGTGTATACTTCTGATTTCAATAATATAGTTCTCACTGCCTGAATGCCACTAATGTGGGGTATACAAGTGTAAAGACTCTCCACATCCATAGTGACAAGTATATCCGTGGGCTGTAACCAATCTGCTCTTTTTAAAGTTTTAAATAGAGTTGCAGAATCTTTTAAATAAGCAAAAGTATTTTTCACACTTGGTTGTAAGAAAAAATCCACAAAAATTGCTATGTTCGAGCAAATGGAGTCATGGGCAGAGACAATTGGTCTTTCTGGGAGGTTTATTAGGGTTTTATTATAGGTTTATTAGGGTTTTAAATAAAAAAACTGGTATTTTTGGATAAGGGGTAGTCAAAAATTGTAATTCTGTTTCATTGATATGTCCTGCTTCAAATGCAGACCCCAGGGATCGGTCAATTCTAGTTTTAAATACATTTGTGGGGTTGCCGCTCAATTTTATGTATATCGCTATTTTAGCCTTCATTCTGGTTGTCACTGTAATTTCAAAATAACAATGCCACCAACCCTTTGTCCTGCCGGACGTATGATGATGGCATTGTCACCCTTTAAATCAAGAGAGTCTAGTTAATTTTTAGTCAAATTTGAAAAAGATTTAGTTTCACCAGTGGTATAGTCTAGAGACATCATGTTGGTAAAGCTTTTAATGGAGGGATTGGTATTAGGGGGATCAAATGAAGACAGAGTCTTAAACCTAGTGGGGAATACTTTGTCCTTATCACCAAAAAAGTATTTAAGCTTAAGCTGCTGCTGCAGTTTTTTGGAGATCAACGATTTTATCAAACAAGTTGGACTTTTGGGGTAGGAAACAAAAGATAATCCACGGTTTTAAGAGTTTAAGTTTGGATTCAGTTAATGTCCTACTGCTCAAGTTAAAGACAATGTTTATTTCTTGTTCTTGTATTGTGGTTTTTTGTTTATAGCCCCCTCTCCTAGTCTGTCTCTTTCTGTGTCTTTTCCTAAAGGGGGTTTGGAAGTTGCCCTGGTGGCTACACCAGAAAAAGAAGAAGAAGCTGATGTTAGTGCTTTAGTCTGTGTTCTGGGTGCAGTGTTTGTACTAGTGTTATTATCACCCTCAGATGTATCGCCTCCACTACTATCTATGGAGTCCAAAAGATTTTTGGAGCGTAAAGTTCTACATTTATGTGTGATATTAGGGCCTTCTTTTCCATATAACCACTTATAAATGCATTTTTCTCTATAATCTGTGTCAGCAGTAGTTAATTTCTTATATTTAAAGGCAATAAGGTCACTTTTGTATTTATTCACCAGTGTGTCGAGTTTCCCAACCTAATCCTGTGTTTTATCATCAGTTAATATATTGATAATTTTTGTTGCTTGATTTGATCAATGTCTAGGGACATCCTGTTTTTTAACCTATTCACCTCCTCAATCACCAATAACTTAAGTCTGCTTTTATAGTATTCACACTTGTGAAACTAAATCTTTTTCAAATTTGACTAAAAATGAACTACAATCTCTTGAAGATTTAAAAGGGGACAATGGCATCATCATATGTCTAGCAGACAAGGGTGGTGACATTGTTATTTTGAATTACAGTGACTACAGAATGGAGGCTATCAGACAGTAAAGTGATAATGGAATATACATAAAATTGAGGGGCAACCCCACAATTGTATTTAATACTAGAATTGACCGATCGTTGAGGTCAGCATTTGAAGCAGGACATATCAATGAAACAGAATTACAATTTTTGACTACCCCTTATCCAAAAATACTGTTTTTTTATTTATTACCTAAGGTTCATAAAACCCAAATAAACCCCCCAGGGAGACCAATTGTCTCTGCCCTTGACTCCATTTGCTCCAACATAGCAATTTGTGTGGATTTATTCTTACAACCAAGTGTGAAAAATACTTTTGCTTATTTAAAAGATTCTGTAACTCTAATTAAAACTTTAAAAAGAACAGATTGAGCAGCCAGTCACTATGGACGTGGATAGTCTTTACACTTGTATACCCCACATTAGTGGCATTCAGGCAGTGAAAACTATGTTATTGAAATCAGAAGTATACACAGGATCCCCTATAGAATTTATTTTGGAACGTATGGATTATTGTTTAAATCACAATTATTTCAGATTCGAATCTGACTTTTATTTGCAGACCTCAGGGACCGCTATGAGCTCTAATATGGCCTCGGCGTACGCCAATTTTTTTATGGCGTGGTACAAAGAGTTTATTATGGATCATAAGGTTATACATTATACCCGCTATATCGATCATCTGAATAAAATTGACCAGCCCATTAAGTTTAAGATGGAATATTCTACTGATGAAATACATTTTCTTGACCTCAATATATTTAAGGTGAAAATCTCATTTTACATGTCGCTTTGGCACATATCTGTTTTTCGAAACCCACAGATAGGAATTCCTTCTAGATATCCCATAGTTGTCACCCTGAACAAGCAAAAGAGAGGGGTGATATCCTCTCACTCACTCGGTTGTCAGGAATAATACTGAGGTGCCATTGATGTTAGATCAGATGGATAATATTGAAGGAAAACTTACTGCCCGAGGATATGATCCAGGAGTGATCCAAGACATAAGGACTAAGGTTCTTGCCAGATCCCATGAAGAATTATTGAGTGATAGCAACATTGTACCTACTAAGGACAATAGGTTGAATTTTATCACAACTTTTGACATGACACATACTAAGATGAAGTCAGCACTAAGGAAACATTGGGAGTTGATACAGAATAATAAGGGCCTTCCATTCCAAAGAGAATGCAACCACCTAGTATGGCATATTGCCGTGCAAGTAATCTAAGAGATCTTTTGGTTGAGACAGACCCTGAAGCTGTTATCAAAAGCCCTGTTGGCTTAAACCCACTAAGTTAGGATGCTTCAGATGTGGTGATTTCACTACGTGCCACAGCATGCAGAGTGGATCTACATTCCAAAATTCACATTCTAACAAGAGGTACAAAATCAACCACAGATTAACATGTACAAGCTCATATGTCATTTACATACGCATTGGCTTATGTCAGTAAAATGACCGCCACTTTCCGTGAACACATGGCTAATCATAGATTTGCCATACGGGAAGCCATCGACAAAGGGGACTCGGATCAATCTGTAGCCAGCCACTTCGCAAAGTATAAACATAATCTATCAAGCCTTAAGATGATGCTGATCGACCATATACCACCCCTTTGAAGGGGGGGAAATAGAGCACAAAAATTGCTACATCTAGAATCAAGGTGGATATATACATTGGATACAGAGGCCCCTAAGGGATTGAATACTATATTGGATTTTACTCCATTCTTTGGTAAATAATGGAGTGTGTCTCTTGGCCTGTGGATTTCTATCATCCTGCTCCCTTCATTATAAACTACACAGTCAAAACTCTTGTGCAATGATATGTGAATATGGAGTGTCCATAATAAATCGATTGGATCTAGATGTATCTATGTCAAATTGATTTGATGGACGGTAAACTTGCCACGAGTTGGCATAATAAGTGTCCTGTGTTCAACTTCTGGTCTTATACAGCACCTCAGTTTCTATATAAGTTTTCTACCATGCCTCTGACTAGTCATGAAGTAACATTGTTTCAATTTCAATTTATTTAGTATCCATGATATGAGTGTATATATACATTTGATAAATAGTATAGGTCCTCTAATGTTTTCAAATGTTATTGCCTTTTTTTACTTATATTCCCTGCTGATTACTACATATATTGATTCCCCAAGAGATCTTGTTCATGCACGGCACTACTGTATGGTTCTGCCGTGCATGCTTTCTCTGTTTTGTTGGTTAACTCTGACAGCTGTCCGAAGCAGTGTGTGATTATTGATGTGTAATAAGTAATCGATGGACACATGCGTGTGACGTCACTGGAACGCAATGTGCTCCTGTGGAGCCAAAACAACATTTGAGCTTAGTTCAGCTGAAGGGGATTTTGTTAATTATGCACTCGGTATATAAGGTGGGTGTGTACTGGATTTAAGTAGGTAAGATTGTTTGATTATATTTGCATTTGACAAAGGGACCAACGTTATGCTCTATTTTTAATCTTGATATATTAAATGTGAAGTTTTACTGCAAAGACCAATGAGTGCTTATTTTTGATAAACTATAGATATATAAATATATATATATATATATTTATAAATATATATATATATATATATATATAAATATATATATATATATATATTGTACCAAAATACCATCAGATGTATGTAGAAATATGTATTTATAAATAAATAGAACATATTCTATGTGAAGAAAATTGGAATGTGCCATTTTCATTATTTGAATCTCGGCTTTTTACACTCGTCGGGTTTGCATGCAGGTGAAAACTTTTTACTTTCAACGCATAGGGCTCCATGTACTAAGCGGCGGGCGGACAGCTTCTCAACTCGTGAAGCTGTCCGCTTGCCTTCTCTACACGTATCATTACACACTCATTAGAGTGTGTAATGCCCGCCTCTTCATTTGCGTGGCCAACCGCGTGACTGAAGGGGCTGCCAATCACCGAAAGTGAGCTATCTGTGATTTTCCCTCGCCACCTCAGAGATAGCGTAGGGTGTAAGAAGCTGCTTCTTACATTGCGGGAAGCAGGCTTGCATATGCGAACCTGCCCCGCAAGGACTCCGGAGCAGCTTTCGCTGCTTTCGCTGCTTTGTACAAGGAGCCCATAATATGAGTGCTTCCAAACGTGTGGAAAAAGCTTAGCTCTAGTGGTTATTGTGCGTGAGCACAACAGTGAGTTGCAGCGTAAGCTGCATTTTAATCAATGGAGCAGCATTTTTCTCAAAACCACTAACTTCTCTGGCAATAGATAGATTTTCACTCTCAAAAATACAAACATCACAAAAACACCTTTAAACCATAATTTAACTAAAACAAACACAAACAAAAAACAGCCCACTCTAAAATATGCCCAAAAGTAAACTTAAAAATAGTTATAGGGACATTAAACCCAACATTTTTCTTTCATGATTTTGATAGAGAATATAATTTTAAGCAATGTTCCAATTTATTTGCTTAATTCTTCAGATATCCTTTGTTGAAAAATAGCAATGCACATAGGTGAGCCAATCACATGAGGCATCTATGTGTAGTCACCAATCAGCAGCTACTGAGCCTATCTATATATGCTTTTCAACAAAGGCTATCAAGATAATGAAAGATATTAAATAATAGAATTTAATTGAAAAGTTGTTTAAAATTGCATGCTCTTTCTAAATCATAAAAGAAAAAAAATAGGTATCATGTCCCTTTAAAGAAAAATTAAAGGAAAATAAAAACAAGACAACCTCAACTTTTAAATAGTGAAACTTGACTACAAGATAATAGAGTGTGTATGAATTTCATATGCTTGAATGAAGTTTAGGTGGAAAACCTTAACTACACCTGTTAAACAACCCAGAACACCTATAGCCAGTCTCTTATTCATTACTGAGATATATTTTTTGTTCTTCCTAGCAAAATTACTCTAAAAAAAAAAAATTGACGTACAACATATTTTATTTTGAATCTAGTCCTGTTATAATGTTTTAAAAGCCCATAAGTGTGTAGAGTGGTATGGAAGACGTTGACTTATATTTGGAAAGTGGTGTATTAAGTAAGCTGCAGGAGGAATAGGTTCTCAATTAGTGAACTTGTCTGCCCAAGCTCACCACCAGCAATGTTTTGTGCAATCACAGCCAATCATAATAGATCATAGTTGTCATTTAACCTGGAAAAATCAGTCCAAGGTAATTTGCCACCTTTGAAGTTGTGGATAGGTTAGGAAGCATGCAGCCTGCAACGCAACTTTTCTAAAGCTGCCTCTGCAGGTTAATAAAATGAGCAATTATATTTTATCATTCTTAGTAAAAAATATATGATATTGTTGGTTTAATACATTACTTCCTGAGGACTTTAAATGTTATAAAAGCAATGTGCTGCCAACTTCTATGGTTCTATTACAGAAGAAGAGTACATTTAGGGCTAGATTACAAAGGGAGCACTAATTTATTGCGCGCCTGTAAATGGGCAAATTTGCCCATTTACGGGCACGCTGTAAATAACCAACCATTACAAGTGGCTGGTTATTGCTATGGCAAGCTGGCGGTAGCAATTAGCGCTCTGAAAATTAACCAGAGATCAGACCTATTGTTAATTTTCTAAGTGTGCCCCAATTGCTCCCAAAATAAAGCTTGTAGTGCATTTAGTAAAATAAAAAATACTAGCATCTTTATTTTTTTTAAAACTGCATGAAGCAGTTTTTAGGGGTTAAATTTGCTGGGTGTGTAGTGTAAGAAAAAAACAGCACTGAAAAGGGCCTTTACATTATGCTCTATGGGGAACTGTGTGTTCTCTGTAAATATATATGTATGTGCTTATATACATATATATTTATGTGTTAATATGTGTATGTAAATTAGAAGATGTAGAGGAACCAGTCCCATAAATGTATAGACCAATAAAACGGTTACCATATCAAGGTAACGCTGCAAATAAAGCCACTTGAACCTTCCAACACTGCTATATAGCCTCTCATTACAAAGTCAAATGCATATCCGTGCAGAAAAATAATAACGCTACTTTACCGGGGAGCAGGGACTCACTTCCAATGATCAGTACGATACAAAATTGAGCCTGTCAGCGTCCCTCACCCTCTCTCGGCACAGGTGTTCAGCGTGTATCGGTGTCTATGACGTCACAGATCCGGGACTCCCAATGAAAGCAGTACTCAGCTTTAAGAGCAGGTATACAGTAGGCTTGCAGCGGTCAGGGTGTCATGAGCAGTGCTCCCTCTAAGGCCAGTTTTGTGAGTGGCCCAGCAGTGAAACAGTTAATAAGGAAACCACACCTTGCAGTCTGCATTGTGTAGTGTTTGCTAATTGCTCTAATTAACTGTTTCACTGCTAGGCTGCTCACAAAACTGGACTTAGAGGGAACACTGGTCATGAGCAATCCAATTGGTAATAGAACCTCAGGAAAAAAGAGAGGAAATGCTCAATTGAAGTAAAAGTTCAAAATATTTATATGTAATCCAAGTAGGTGAAACGCTACACTCTATTGCACATTATGTTCCTCTATGAAGTTTTTACCTACTTGGATTACAAATAAATATTTTGAACTTTTACTTCAATTGAGCATTTCCTCTCTTTTTTCCTGAATATGTGTATGTACACATATAAACACATACATATAGATGTAAATAAGCCTTTACTGTACATATATATTCCAATCTGCTGCCCATCACTGCACGACTTACCTACTGAGCTAGATTCTCATGCCATGTCTCATGGCATAAGAATGAGGCTCCTATTGGAGTCTATGGATATGCATTTAGTGTGTGCTGGTATTACTAAATCGAGCGCAAATATAACTTTTGCGAAAGCAATATTTTGCCCTCCACGTGTAATCTAGCCTTTAGTGTACACATATGTATCTTAATTTAGTATCATCATTCACTTAGGAAGAAATAGAAACTAAAAAAAGTCAAGTAATACACAGTATATACAAATGTCATACAGAAACAAAGCAAAATAAAATAAGTTGTCATTGAATGAAGAGAGCAAGGTGGAAAGGTTAGAAATTAGAGATGTAGTATTTTGAGGGAAAGCTGATGAAATTACTATTGTTCAAATGTCATCATATATTTGGATCTCTAATAATTATATTTCAAATTTTATATGACACAGCAGGTGTCATTTTACTAATATATTTCCTGTCTATGCAACCTGATGCACTATCTGCAGAATAAAGTTACTTTAAATACAGCTTTTATCACAGTAAAATGCTGAGAACTGCCATTTGTCAGAAAGTAGAAGAAAAAAATACTAATGTTGCAATTTAGCTCTAGGCAATTTTGTGTAAAAACAAAATTCCTTGGAACAGTTTATTTGGCAGAATGTAAAAAGAATATAAAGTACTAAGTACTTCAGTTAACGATGGACACTGCTGTGCAAACTGTGGTAGGTTTTTAATGTTGTATTTTACACTATGTTGGAGATAGTTCTATTTTTTTGCATCTTAAATTAGTCTCTGTAAGCTTTATTATTATATTTAATTTGCTTCCCATTGTTTTTCGGTTGACCACAATGCAGCAATACTATAGTATTTAAAAACACACACACAAGACAATAAAAATACTTTATAGCAAAGGTCACCTTTCAGTGTATCAAAGTCACCTACTCACCAAAGCAACGTGGCACACCAAAGTACTTCATAAATGTCATTTCTCATTAATCATGCTAGTTCTTTCTTCATGAAATGCCAGCAGATAATTGTTGCTAAATGCGATTTGCAACACCCAGTGTTGTGGTTCAAAGATCAGAAATAGCAAACAGATAAAAACAGTGTTTAGCCTCCAGGCAGCAAGTGTTTGGTATTCAAAGATATATCATGCATAAACATTGATTTAGCCATGAGGTGACACTTATAGAGCATCTTCTGTTCTCCGAAAGCATCATGGTTTCACTTAATAATAACCATTGCTAGTTACAGAACCTGTTTTAGTTGGAAAAAGATGAATTCTATTATACAATCATTTCTTTCTGAGCATTCTTATGCTGCATCATTTTTATGCAGTAGAATTTGATTTGTTTGCAGAACAACAAATACAAATGTATATTTTACCTTTTTTTTAATATAAGAAATCTTTCCTTAAATTTTTCAAAATATATTATGTCACAGAAGTCTTTGGCATACTAAATACTAATTACTGGTATTAAGTAGAGCTAGTGTTTGATTTGAAGTTATACTATAGTCATATTTGAAATGAACATTTCAAATACAATCTGAAGCATTCTTGATATGGGTCGATTTATCAAATGCTTTGCTCCGCTATGGCTGCAGGTTCTCACAAGAGAACCTATAGTCCGTATTTAACAATGATCGCTGCATCCCTAGCCTTTGAATTTCAATCTCCCCGGTCTCGTCGGACGGGGGGGGGGGGGCGAGAGCTCCTGCCCACGCGTGATTGGCTGTGCGTGGGCAGGGGCGGGATTGCACGCAAGCGCAAAATAGCATTTGTGTGCAATGCAGAATTCCTGTAGCAGAATTTAGCCCTCCAGAGGATAGCTGCGGTGCACAAGAGTGCGTATGTGCACGCCCCTGTCCGCCGCAGCTTGATAAATCAATTCCATATTGCAAAGATTATTTTCTTATGTAGAATGATGACTTTTGCTGGGTGTATTGTGTACACATACGCTGTCTGCATTTATCATTACACAAGCATTTCTCGTGAAATGCTTGTGCAATGCCACCCCATGCACATTTGCTGCCAATCGGCCTCTAGCAGGGGTGTCAATCATCCCAATCCTATCTGATCGGGATGATTGCTGTCTTTCAGGGGAACCTGAAACTACAGGGGTAGATTGTGGCACCCGCTGCTTGATAAATCTACCCCAATGAAGCCGGTTTACTTCATGATATAAATAATCTGCCATATATAACTTTTTTTTGCACTTATTCATGAAATTATAAAAAAAAAGTAATATTTTTTTACATTTGCTTATAAACACATGTTTAGCAAACAAAAAAAAAACAAAAAAAAGAGAAACAGAAGAAAAGTATCTAATTCCAGATGTATCCAAGTACTTTGGTATCCTATAAATTTAATTTACTATGGGCTAGATTACAAGTGCCACCATATTTTTTTTTTTTCTTGTTAGCAAAAACATTGCTAGCGTTAGGCTTTTTGCACTTGTCGGGTTCCATTGGTATTACAAGTTGAAAAAAAAAATGTATTTTGCACTAGCGGTAACCCGAAAAGCACAAAAATTCTAAGTGGAAATCAATGAAATCAATGGAGACAAAAAAGTGGAAAAATAAACTTAACACCCTACTCGCGAAAATGAAAAAACACCCTACCATAAACATAGCCTAATAACCCCTAAATAGTACCAACAGCGCAAAGTATCTAAATTAACTACTAATCCCAGGGGCGGGACTAACTGCCATACAGAATAGACGCTTTTGCTCTGAGCTCCGACATCAGAATTAACAGATTAACATTAAAAACACTCCGCTAGGTTACGAGTTTTTGTCGGTAAGGCTGTGTGGTGCTAACGAGCAGTTTAAACTCACTGCTCACCTACAGACAACGCTGGTATTACAGGTTTTACTAAACCCGGCGTTAGCCGCAGAAAAGTGTGCGAAGAGCAAAATTTAGCTCCACATCTCAACTCAATACCAGCACTGCTTAGGGTAGCGGTGAGCTGGCTAAACATGCTCGTGCACAATTTCCCAATAGGAATCAATGGGATAGAGCCGGCCGAAAAAAAACCTAACACCTGCAAAAAAGCAGTGTTCAGCTCCTAACGCAGCCCCATTGTTTCCTATGGGAAAATAATTTTTATGTCTACACCTAACACCCTAACATGAACCCCGAGTCTGAACACCCCTAATCTTACACTTATTAACCCCTAATCTGGCACTCTGGACAACACCGCTACGTACATTATACTTATGAACCCCTAATCTGCCGCCCTCAACATCACTGAACCATACATTATATATATTAACCCCTAATCTTCCATCCCTAACATCGCCGCCACCTACCTACATTTATTAACCACTAATCTGCCGGCCCCAACGTCGTCGCAACTATATTAAAGATATTAACCCCTAAACCTAAGTCTAACCCAAACCCCCCTAACTTAAATATAATTTAAAATAATCTAAATAAAATAACTACAATTAACTAAATTATTCCTATTTAAAACTAAATACTTACCTGTAAAATAAACCCTAAGCTAGCTACAATATAACTAATAGTTACATTGTAGCTATTTTAGTTTTTTATTTATTTTACAGGCAACTTTGTATTTATTTTAACTAAGTAGAATAGTTATTAAATAGTAATTAACTATTTAATAGCTACCTAGTTAAAATAAATACAAAAGTACCTGTAAAATAAAACCTAACCTAAGTTACAATTACACCTAACACTACACTATAATTAAATAAATTACCTAAATTAAATTAATTACAATAAAATAAAATAAACTAAAGTACAACCCCCCCCCTAAATTACAGAAAATAATTAAATGATTACAAGATTTTTTTTAACTAATTACACCTACTCTAATGCCCCTAATAAAATAAAAAAGCCCCCCAAAATAAAAAAGCCCTACCCTATACTAAATTACAAATAGCCCTTAAAAGGGCCTTTTGCGGGGCATTGCCCCAAAGTAATCAGCTCTTTTACCTGTAAAAAAAAAGTACAATAACCCCCCAACATTAAAACCCACCACCCACACACCCAAACCTACTCTAAAACCCACCCAATACCCCCTTAATAAAAACCTAACACTAACCCCTTGAAGATCACCCTACCTTGAAAAGTCTTCACCCAACCGGGCCGAAGTCCTCTACGAAGTCGGGCGAAGTGGTCCTCCAGATGGGCAGAAGTCTTCATCCAAGCCTGGAAGAAGAGGTCCATCCATCCGGAGCGGAGCGGGTCCATCTTCAAGCCATTCAACGCGGAGCATCCTTTAAATGATGTCATCCAAGATGGCGTCCCTTCAATTCCAATTGGCAGGTAGAATTCTATCAGCCAATCAGAATTAAGGTAGAAAAAATCCTATTGGCTGATGCAATCAGCCAATACGATTGAGCTCGCATTCTATTGGCTGATCCAATCAGCCAATAGAATGCCATCTCAATCCTATTGGCTAATTGGATCAGCCAATAGGATTGAACTTCCATCATATTGACTGATTGCATCAGCCAATAGGATTTTTCTTCCTTAATTCCTTGAATGTCATTTAAAGGAACCTTCATTCTTCAGTTGGACGTCGTTTGAAGAGGATGCTCCGCGTCGGATGGCTTGAAGATGGACCCGCTCCGCTCCGGATGGATGAAGAATCGTAATACCAGTGGGCGTTAAAAAGCAGCATTGAGACCTCTCAACGCTGCTTTTTAAACCTAACGCAAGACTCGTAATCTAGCAGATGTTTTTTTCTGGCAAAAGCTAATGAAAGGGTTTCATGTACTTGAATTTCTAGTGAGGCTTAAAACATTTATACAACAGAGGTTTGGACTCCGGGTGCCATAAGTGATAGCAACCACCTCACAACCCGCCATAGCATGAGACTGCAATGTGATGGATTAGTAACTCCGGAGAGTCGGGGAGTTTAGAAGTGCCGACATCTGTTAAGCCGATGTAAAGAGAACTACAGCAGGAGAGTTCAAGTACACGCTGCACATTGAAGCCCTTGAAAACTGAGAGATTAGGAATGACACTCAACTAACCCTACCTGAGTAGTCGTGAGACAACCAGATTTGTGATCCGCTGTCGGGGGATGTGAGCCACACTGAGAGAGCCACAGGGACTCATTGGGCTGGTGTTCCTCCTGGTGAAAGGCGGCCATCTTGCGGCCCTTAGAATGATCCTGTAGCAGCAAAGACCGGACCCGCAGTGGGAGAGCCCAATAGCCTCCACACGGCTATGCTCCGGAGATTGCCCAGCTGCTCCCCCTGTGCCTTGCTCACCGATACTGCAGAACTGTGAAGGCTCATGGAGGACTGCCGTGTAGATGAGATCTAGCACGCAGGCTGCATATAGCCAGAGGTGAGCCCCTAACCACAGAGTCTATCATAACTGCCGGCTAACCCTTAACACACTACAGGGCCCCCAGCATATATAAGAGGAGAGGCACATTAAACCCACATCAAGGAGGGCTAACGACTGGGACTTAATGTATTGGGGCACACACACAGGCTCAGATGCTGAGACTTATAACCAGAAATTAAAGAAGTCAGAAGGGCACATATTAACACCGCCCTGAGGTGCCTTGCCATACCCCCACTAAGAATATAATAAATCAACCCCACAGAGGGATTACAGAGCTTCAGATGCAGATTTGCTGGGACTTTGGTATTTGACATCACCCATTACTATTAATTTGCTCTCATACTGGGCCTCCCTGTGGTTGCTCCTCAGAGGTAAGAATCTCTCCTCCCTTTGGCTCATATTTAAGTTATACAGTGCTTCCTAAAAACCTCTTTGTTCATATCCCTCTGCTGTACTGTTGAACATACCCTGCCTTACACTTTAAGCAAAGGTGCACCAGTCTCTCTGTAAGCAGCCCTTTAGAAGATTAACCCTAATCAATCTCTTCGCCTTGCAAAAAGGCCCAGACATTTTCCTGAGCTGCCTTAATGGACTCTTTGGCAATACATCACAAGTAATCAGGCTATCTCCTAGCCTACAGGTTTACCCACACGGGTGGACAGAATCATTAGGCGGGTCTTTCCCCTCCCTTTCCCGCCAGGATAGGGTCACATTGTGCCTTCTGCTGCGTCAGCTTAACTGTCTTCGGGACGCTCAACCAAAGTGTAGTGTTATTTTATATTGCTTAACCCATGCTTTTACTTTTATAGGTTGTTGACACTGTACCATACATTTCCATTTACTAACTTTGGGCCCCTTAAGCTTCCCCCTTTCCGGCTCAACTTGTCTAGGCTGGTCACTATCCCCTCTTCCTTTTCCCCTTCCATCGGGTCGTATCCCCCTTACCCAGAGGCAAGAGGGGGTCTCCTAGTTCTTACAGAGTGGTTGCTATTGCTGTGTTGATCTGTGATTAGATTTTCTTTTCTCTCTCCTCTCCCCTTCCAGCCTAGCCTGTCTAGGTGGGTCGTATACCCTGCCCCCCTCCTATTAGGCTGTATCCTATCACTCCCCGAGGAGAGTGACAGGTCAATTGGGTGGTCTTAAGTAAAACTCTCTTTTACCCCTTTCTCTCCTATTCAATTCATGTGACTACACCATATAGGAAGGTTATACTTGCAAACTTGTCACTTTACTATACTACATGCTGTTACTCTGTGTGATGATTTGTGGTGTTCTCGGGGTAGCTCCTGTCACAAACTCAACCCTACAGGAGTCTGATCTCGCTGTTTATCAGTAGTGATGTCGCGAATAGTTCGCCGGCGAATGTTCGATCCGCCCCCTATTCGTCATCATTGAGTAAACTTTGACCCTGTATCTCACAGTCTGCAGACACATTCCAGCCAATCATCAGCAGACCCTCCCTCCCAGACCCTCCCAACTCCTGGACAGCAGCCATTTTAGATTCATTTGGAAGCTGCATTCCTAGTGAGAGGAGGGACAGTGTAGCTGCTGGTGATTTAATAGGGAAATGATAGCTAGGCTAGTGTATTCAGTGTCCACTACAGTCCTGAAGGACTCATCTGATCTCTGCTGTAGAACAGCACCCAAAAAGCCATTTTTAGGGCTAGAACATCTAATTGCAGTTGCCTGCCTGCCAAGCCACTTGCCCAGTGCCACCACTCATATCTGGTGTAACAGTAGTGTAAATTTAAAAAAAAAAAAACTTTTTTGACTGTGAAACATCAGTCTGCTAGTGTAATCTAATTACAGTTGCCTGCCTGCCTGCCAGCCAGCGTGTGTGCCAGGACCACTTGCCCAGTGCCACCACTCATATCTGGTGTAACAGTACTGTAAATTTAAAAAAAAAAACTTTTTTGACTGTGAAACATCAGTCTGCTTGTGTAATATAATTGCAGTTGCCTGCCTGCCAGCAAGTGTGCCAGGCCCACTTGCCCAGTGCCACCACTCATATCTGGTGTTACAGTAGTGTACATTTAAAAAAAAAAAAAACTATATTGATTGTGAAACATCAGTCTGCTAGTGTAATCTAATTGCAGTTGCCTGCCTGCCAGCGTGTGTGCCAGGCCCACTTGCCCAGTGCCACCACTCATATCTGGTGTAACAGTAGTGTAAATTTAAAAAAAAACAAATTTCGACTGTGAAACATCAGTCTGCTTGTGCAATCTAATTGCAGTTGCCTGCCTGCCTGCCAGCATGTGTGCCAAGCTCACAGTGTGTACTGTGCCCACTTGCCCAGTGGCCCCACTCATATCTGGTGTAACAGTAGTGTAAAGTAAAAAAACTTTTTTGACTGTGAAACATCAGTCTGCTTGTGTAATCTAATTGAAGTTGCCTGCCTGCCAGCGTGTGTGCCAGGCTCACAGCGTATACTGTGCCCACTTGCCCAGTGCTACCACTCATATCTGGTGTAACAGTAGTGTAAATTTAAAACAAAAAACTTTTTGGACTGTGAAACATCAGTCTGCTTTTTTGTGTCAGGCTCACAGCGTATACTGTGCCCACTTGCCCAGTGCCACCACTCATATCTTGTTTAATAGTAGTGTAAGTGTACATTTAAAAAAAAAAAAAAAAAAAAAACTTTTTGGACTGTGAAACATCAGTCTGCTTTTTTGTATCAGGCGCACAGCTTATACTGGGCCCACTTGCCCAGTGCCACCACTCATATCTTGTTTTAATAGTAGTGTAAGTGTACATTTAAAAAAATAAAACTTTTTGGACTGTGAAAAAATCAGTCTGCTTTTTTGTATCAGGCGCACAGCTTATACTGGGCCCACTTGCCCAGTGCCACCACTCATATCTTGTTTAATAGTAGTGTAAGTGTACATTTAAAATAAAAAACTTTTTGGACTGTGAAACATCAGTCTGCTTTTTTGTGTCAGGCTCACAGCGTATACTGTGCCCACTTGCCCAGTGCCACCACTCATATCTTGTTTAATAGTAGTGTAAGTGTACATTTAAAAACAAAAAAAACTTTTTGGACTGTGAAACATCAGTCTGCTTTTTTGTATCAGGTGCACAGCTTATACTGGGCCCACTTGCCCAGTGCCACCACTCATATCTTGTTTAATAGTAGTGTAAGTGTACATTTAAAAAAATAAAAACTTTTTGGACTGTGAAACATCAGTCTGCTTTTTTGTGTCAGGCTCACAGCATATACTGTGCCCACTTGCCCAGTGCCACCACTCATATCTTATTTAATAGTAGTGTAAGTGTACATTTAAAAAAATAAAAACTTTTTGGACTGTGAAACATCAGTCTGCTTTTTTGTGTCAGGCTCACAGCGTATACTGTGCCCACTTGCCCAGTGCCACCACTCATATCTTGTTTAAGTGTACATTTAAAAAAATAAAAACTTTTTGGACTGTGAAACATCAGTCTGCTTTTTTTGTGTGAGGCTCACAGCGTATACTGTGCCCACTTGCCCAGTGGCACCACTCATATCTTGTTTAATAGTAGTGTGTGTACATTTTTAAAAAAAATGACAGGCAGAGGCAGGCCACCCCACAGGTGCCGTCATGATCGTGGTGCTGTGATTCCCTTTGGCCCTAGAATAATGCTCAGTGTTCAGAGGCCACGTACCATGAACTCGAAAAGTTCTGAGGACATAGTTGACTTTTTAACACAGGACACCCAATCTTCCATAGCTTCTGCTCCGAACCTTGACGCACCATCCTCCTCCAGCTTCTCTTCTGGCAGCACCTCTCAAGTTACCACTCGCCCGCCTGCCGCCACCACCAACACTAGCACCACAGCCGCTTCACTTGATCTGTCAGAGGAATTATTTACACATCAGTTGGAAGAAATGAGTGATGCGCAACCATTACTGCCAGAGGATGTAGATAACAGGGATATGTCTCAGTCAGGCAGCATTACACACATGGACATACGGTGTGATGATGATGATGTTGTACCCACTGCGGGAGTTTGGTCTGTCACTGTGAAGCGGGCGTAACCCTTACACTACCTGATCGATACAACATCATACCTGATGTTTTAAAGCACGTTATTCCAAACAATTTAGGAATTTTAGGTGATTTATGCCCTTTATGGATTAAAACCAGACTCTGCATCAACTATGTAATTTTTCGTGACTCTGAGTCAGTTGGAGATGGCTCCCAGCCTGACACCTTGATCCCTGCCCACTCACAGCACTTCATTACAGAGGTGACCCTAAATAAAATGTTCACTCGTCACACAAACTCTATCACTAAAGAAATTCATAGAAGCCATGCTGAGCTTCGCAAGGATATATTGGAGATTGGTGACAGGGTTGACTCCCTAGAGAGATTTTTTTCACAGACCAGACAAATCTCCTGGCATATTCCGAAACATTATCTGAACAACTAAAACAACTTGAGTTTAAACTTACAGATGTTGAAGAACGTGCTCGAAGAAACAGTGTCCGATTTAGAGGGGTTCCGGAAGATGTCCAGCCTGCTGACTTACAGAAATTTTTAGCAGATATTTTCCATGAACTTTTGGACCCAGGTGAAGGCATGACCTCCACTATAGAGAGAGCACACAGAGCTTTGCGTCTGAGATCGGTTTCACAAAAAAAACCGAGGGATGTGATTGTCTGCTGTTACAGTTTACTGTGCAAAGATAAACTTATGCAAGCTGCTTTTCGAAAACCACAGTTATCAGACAGATTCAAAGATATCCAGCTACTACCTGATCTATCTGCACATACACTTCAACACAGACGCTATTTTTAGCCAGTCACACTGGCCCTTCGAAAGGCAGGGATCAAGTACAGGTGGGGGTACCCAACCAAGTTAATCATCAGTAAAGATAACCATACGCACACAGTGTCTACGTTAACACAAGGGACTTCTCGCCTCACACAATGGGGACTCTTGACTGAGGATTTGCTTGGTCCTCCTTCTGCTCAGACAAACCTGAGGGTAACCGCCCCTGAATGGTTTGCTAAAGATCAAAGGCCGAAGAGGCTGAAAACTCAGCAAACACAATATCCTCCTTGTCCCCCCTCACTGCCACCTCGAGCCTTGGGTATCGACAGGGACTTTCATTGTCCCCCTCCATCAAATCCTGGAAAATCTTACTATATTGGTGGCAAGCTCCTAATTCTTGTCTCTCAGTTCTGTATTATTAGAATGTCACTACCAAGAAGCTGCTCCCACATTTAGTCTCAAGAGTAGGGATTTACACCCACACTGTTTGTTATTATGCTTGTTGAGTTGCGGAGCAGGGTTGGTGTATTTATATATTTATATATATATGCTAAGTTGAATCGACTCTCTTGATGGATGGCAACTGTTGTTACTGTATATAATAATGATATTTAATGTTCATTGTTGGCCTCCCCACTTGTTGACCTATCCCATGACTTCTCCCCATGACGATGCCTCATTCATCGAGGAGTGGGGGCCGGTGACTCTTGGCCTCTACACACTCTGTTCTGCACTTAGCTCCCCCCCACAACTATGGGGTAGCCTACGTCAGGGTTCCACCCAGGTCGACTATTTCCACCATATACTTTCAATACATTACTTCCATTTCAGTACTTGACATCCTTTCCCCTATATCCCTTCTTCCCTTGGCCCTCTCCTCCTATCTTGCACCTTCCACAGAAACTGGTTAATATGGCCAAAACCCTCCCCTGCCCCCGGCTGGTGAACTCAGATCATAGTACTGCATCTACCAGGCTTAGGATCCTTACCCACAACACCAAGGGCCTTAATTCCCCCTTTAAGCATAGCCTACTAGAATGCAACCTTAGGTTTCACAACTCTGACTTGGTGTTTTTACAGGAGACCCACTTGCAATCAAATACCCCAAACAAATTCACTCACGCACTTACTCGATCATTGAAGACTCCCCATTTACAAAGAAAGCTAGATTAACAGCCCTACTGATACACAATAGGGTAGCCTTTGAATGACTACAGGTAATTAAAGACCACCAGGCCAGATATACTATCCTAGTTTGTAAGCTTGACCACGTACTGCATACTTTGGTCTCTGTATATTTACCCAATTCCCAGCAACCTACAAGCCTTCGTAAAATCCTACAGTTAGTGGACCGACACTGACAGGGTAGGGTCCTTATAGCTGGAGACTTCAATATGACTTGGGACGCCAAAGTAAACCGCAAAACTACGGCCCCGTACAAGGAGAACCCTCAGGCTCACCTTCTTTCCACACACTTTAGAAGCATTATGTCACAATTTAGATATTTTGACATTTGGAGGTCTTTACATACTAAGGATAGAGACTACACCCATTAGTCTCACTCCCATAAAAGCTATTCCAGGCTAGATTATATATTCTGCCTAGCAGAAACCCTGGACTCAGTTTTCATATCTGACATCACTCTCTGCTCTTGGTCGGACCATGATTTAGAGATGGCAGACTTAAAACTATCAGATGGCCCTCCAGTTAAACCCTCATGGTGATTACCACGCCATATCCTCTCAGATATCCCCTTTCGAGAGGAGTTGAGGCGTTATATAACCGAACTTATTAGACTAAACGATAATGCCCAGACCGCGGATGACATTCTTTGGGGTACCATCAAAGCAGTGGTTAGGGGTTACATTATCCGTAGGCAGGCATGGTTACGAAAGCTTGCTGGCCTAACCCTAGCCCAGGCACACAACTAGCTTCTAATCCTAGAAACTGCCAACCACACTAACATCACAGATGAAACATCTGTGCAAATTTCTGCTACTCAGGCACATATACACCAACTTGAACTGTGTCACACCCAATATAATCTAGCAAAACTTAAACAATTATTTTACCATAAATCAAACAGGGCTGATACTATGCTGGCTAACAAGCTGCGACATAGGCTAAGCCTGTCCCACATCCATCAATTATGGCACAATAACAAAACAGTCAGTTAATAGGTGACTGTTTTGCAGAGTATTATTCTAAATTATATAATATCGAGGAGGAGGGAGACACCCAGCCTGCCCCGACACAGGTAGTTAAACAGTTCCTTGACTCATCAAATCTCCCGACACTTACTCCCAAACAGCAGGACTCTCTTATCACCCCCTTCATCCTAATTGCACTCAAACAATCAAACATCTAAAGCCCTTCAAGGCCCCTGGGCCAGATGGATTCCCAGCCCAATTCTATAAGACCTATACTCAGGAATTTTCCCCCTTGCTCCTCAGGTTCTACGGCCTTGCTAGACAAGAGGGGAGTTTTAGGAAAAAGTTCCTGGAAGCTTCCATCATTACAATCCCTAAGCCAAACAAGGATCCCTCCTTGTGCTCTAATTACAGGCCAATTTCCTTGATTAACACAGATGTCAAAATCTACTCCAAGCTCCTCTCTTACCTAGTTTATTTAACCCGGACCAAGTTGGTTTTGTTTATAACCGTGAAGGCCCGGATAATACTAGATGCCTCATTAATATCACTTGTGAATCTACTAAAATGAATAAACCCTTTTTGGTCATCTCCTTAGATGCCGAGAAGGCCTTTGACCGCATTAAGGCTTTCAAATTTCCCGCTGACACTTGTCATGCTATACAAGCTCTATATTCCACACCGACAGCTAGGGTTAAGGGGTTGGGGTTTCACACCAGCCCATTTTGGATTTTGAATGGCACCAGACAGGGATGTCCATTATCCCAACTAATGTTCGCGTTGGTGGTGGAGCCTTTAGCGGAGCGTATTCGTTCTGACAGGGACATTGAGGGGATCACTCCACTCCCCTTCACAGCAAACTCTGCCCATTCTATACCTGCACTCTTGGATGTCCTGAAAACCCTTGGGGATTTCTCCTTTTACAATCTCAACATATCTAAAACTGAGGTTTATTGGTGGGGCTACCCGCAAGATTATATCCTAAATCTGAAGGAAAGATTTAACTTTAAGTGGTCGAGCGAAGACAATTACCTTCCACTCCTAGATGAGTTGCGCATATATCAAACATTAGTTGGACTGTAAGTCTATTTCTTGGATGGGCCGCATAACCTCTTTTAAAATGTCCTTTTTACCAAAAATCACGTACTTATTTCAATGCCTCCCTCTTAGAGTCCCCACACAACTTTTATTACAGTTCCAAAGTTAATTCACAAAATTCATTTGGCAAGGAAACACCCCTAGGATTTCACATAAAACCCTCCAGTTCCCCATACCATGGGGAGGCTTAGCCTCCCCTTCCATTATAAAGTACTATGAAGGGGCTATGCTCACTCATATATCCCAATGTGGAGTACTATAGGCTCACGATAGGTGGAGAGAGCTTGAACAAGCCTCCCTACCCTCTAATGTTCTACTTAGAGACCTGATCTGGACCCCCTCACATAGTCGCAAAAACCCTAGGTATTACCAACCTAGTAATCTTAGAATGTCTCTCTGTCTGGGACAGGCTTCGCCACCGTAACCTGATAGAACCCCATACTTCCCCTATTACTTCGGTTGCAGGCCTTTTTACAGGCCTCCCAGAGACCCACCCAAATGTTTGGGCTCGTCTAGGTGTCAAGCAAATCTCTGATTTCTGGTCCATGGCCCATCATGATGGTTTCCTTGAGATCAACTAGACCCACCTGTTGTTTGCCCTGCATTTCTCAGTTTCAAGCTTCTCAGAATCAAAAGCTTCCTCACCAGTTGGGGATTTCGTCCTAACCTTTCCCGTCCACTCACCTCATGGGAGTCTATCTGGAACAGGGGCCACAGACTAATCAGTCCACTATCACTACACCACAATTTTATTGATGGAACCATAACACCAGAACTAGCGCCACTCCTACTTAGATGGGAGACCCTCCTACACACTCACATTCCACCAAGCATTTGGCAAAGAGCCCTTACATTGACTAAGAAAACTTTACATTGCATAACCATGTTCGAAACATATTACAAGGTTATATCCCACTGGTACCTAGTTCCCACATGACTGTCAAAAATGTTTCTGGGGACTTCCCCAAAGTATTGGAGGGACTGTGGCCTCCCCGGTGGTATGATGCATATATGGTGGAAATGCCCAAAAATTAAGGCCCTGTGGAATCTGTGCTTCAGGACCCTTTATGCCCTTGGGATTAGAATACCTAGAGACTCAGCCATAGCCCTTCTCCATTTAAACCTACACACCCTTCTGAAACACCATACTCTGATATGTCTCTATCTTTTCTCCTCCGTCAAAACCAATATCACCAGGTCTTGGAAAAAAGTACTACCTCCAAAATGGACGGAGATTACGAATACCATGGTATATATCTACACTATGGAAAAAGAGATCTACCATTCTCTAAATAAATCAGACCTCTTTGAGTTGGCCTTGAGTGATTGGAAAGATAGACATGACACACTGTGGCAGCTGCCGGTTATGACACAAGTTGCAATCCCTGGTATATAGCCAAGTAACCAACAGCTTCCACTCTAATGTCTCTTTATATGGAATACAGGGTGGTAACTACAACTTTCCTCCCTACTCTCCTGATCCTGCCCTCCCCCCTTTTCTCCTTCTCCCCGAACGACGGCGACCTCAATGTAATGTATTGACTGTACACATGTTTTCATAGACTGAGAAGTTCTCTGTTAAATTTCCTTCCTTAATGACGGAAGGATCTATATTTTCCACATTAATATCACGACAATGAGCCTGTGCGAATTTTCTCTTTTGTATGTTTCTTCTTGTTTTTCTGCAGTTTGCAACCTTCTGTGTAGGAGCCCTGCGAGGCCCCATTTATTATATGTTACTCTTAAATTCTAAATATAAACACCTTGGAACAAAAACTATTAATCCCTAAATTGCCATCACCCAACAACGCAAAGTATCTTAATAAATTATTAACCCCTAAACCACCATCCCCCACAATGCAAAGTATCTAAATAAACTATTAACCCCTAAACTGCCATCCCTCACATTGCAAAGTACCTAAATAAACTATTAACCCCTAAACCGCCATCTCCCACAATGCAAAGTATCTAAAAAACACATTAACCCCTAAACTGCCTTCCTTCACATAAAAAAGTATCTAAATAAACTATTAACCCCTAAACTGCCATCCCCTCACAATGCAAAGTATCAAAATTTACTATTAGCCCCTCAACTGCCACCCGCCACAACGCAAAGTTATAAACTAACATCTATGCACCCTAACCAAATACCCCCAACTTAATAAAAAATACCACCTAATTAACGAAAAAAAATCCTAACTACCTTAAAATAAAAAACTTACCTGTAAAATTTAAAAAAACAACTAATCTTACCTTAACAAAAACTTCCATTGCAGAAAAATAAAAAAACTAACATTACACAAAATAACCTACCATTACTGAAAAATAAAAAGAACTAACCCCAAAATAAAAAAACTATTCTAAAAATAAACTACCAATTATTATTATTATAAGGTATTTGTAGAGCACCAACAGATTAGCACCAACAGATTCCGCAGTGCTAAGCAATAGCCCTTAAATGGGCCTTTTGTAGGGCATTGCCCTAAAGCGATTAGCTCTTTTGGTTAAAAAAAAAACTAACCCCTCTAACATTAAAACCCCCTCACCCCCACCACCCAAAATAACAAAAACTAACTAAATAATCCTAAATTACCCATGGCCCCAAAAAAGACATTTGGATGGGCATTCAGCTCTTTTGCTGACCAAAAAAATAAAAACTCTAAGCTATTTAAAAAAAAAAAAAATCCCCCAAAAAAATAACACTAACCCCAAAGTTGGTACTCACTGATGATGGAAGGCGCTTCATCTTCATCGATCTTCATCTTGGTGGTCCATCTTTATCCACCTTCATGCCGGCAATGGTCCATCTTCTTACTTGATCCCGGTGGTGGTAGTGAGGTTGAAGGTTGGTGGTGATGGCGACAGGCAACATTGATGGTCCTCTTCAGACCTTCAACACGGTGGTCATCTTAGTGCAGTCTCCAACTACACACTGAATAGTGAATGCATGGTACCCCTTTTATATAGCCAATAGAATCTTTCATTCTATCAGTAGAATAAAAATGGATCGCAAAATCGCGATTTCGCTAGTGCAAAACCGCTTGCGCCACACTTGTATAATTTTTTGAATTTTATAACTATTGCTATAATAAATGTTCTGTCAAGCACTTCCCAATATTTTTCTCAAAGTTCTTTGTGTTCCATTTCTGAATCTGTAGACCCACTTTCTAAGCCCCAGTGGTGGAGACTTGCCAGTTAAGAAGCAACAGCATTAAAGGGACATTCCATTTCAAATTCAAATGCACATAGATCAATAACATCTTTAAATAGAAACATACAATAGACATATGTAGGCAAAAATGCTTCTAGCAAAAGTTATCACTGTTTTAGTGTTAGCATTTTTCTCTGCATGTGCAGGTGAAGCATAGATAGATATTCTCAGTGCTCCAGTATTTTAAATACTCAGCTGCTTAGAGAGCCAGTGGGGATTTGTATCTTGTAAACAGTGATGCAAATTGTGTAATTACTAGATTATACAAGCACCTTAGGCTCACTGAGTAAATTCTTTGTTTAAAATGCAGGTTCACAGAGCATACTTAAATACACTCTTGAAACAGCTATAACTTTTTTGCTGATACATGGATATTGCAAAAATGTTTCTATTCAAAACGTGAATGCTTCCATGTGTATTCAAGTTTTGGTTGGAATGTCCCTTTAAACCTACTGCCTTAAAGGTGGTACAGTTAAATTATGCTGTCCAGACCTGACTGGGATGATTGGCAAGCTGACAATTGGTTGTGCGAGAGAAGGATAGCAGGCTGCACGAGCAATTGCTTGTGTAGTGGATATTGATAAATTGGCCTTTTTGGGTTAATAATGAATCTACACGCCATTCATTAAAGTTTGATTCCAAACGCATTTAAGATTTAGAAAAAATAAAATAATTTAAATTGGGTGTTTGCAAATAATTGTGCATACATGACAAACACTGAGATTTTAGTGCTACTTCTTAATATATGACTTGAAGATCAATGATTTTACAGTAATATAATCCTAATGCATTAATTACTGAAGCATTCTCAGGACCATAAAATATCACAGCTCATATCATAGAGATAAAATCTTCACTATGAAAGGCCTGTTTGCATCAGTTGTACTTTAATGACCCCTGATTTTTTTTAATAATAATAATGTTATATCTATTTTAATGACCCGTATTCTACCCAAGTTGCATGCTGTACATTAAAAATTATTGACTGCGGCTGACAATAAATAATACTCTATGATGTAGTGTATCCATAATAAAAAGTTTATTGAGTAATATGCAGTGGGCCTATTAAATGTATGATGTTGCTGTTTACAATCCTGCTGCAGCAGCTAATGCCCCAGTCGCATTGAAAAGAGGTGTTTTTAAAAGTCTCACAGCTTAAAAACGTGAGCAAAACATAAGTAAACATAATAACCAGATGTGGTGAAATATATAGCTCATTTTAATAACCCACTTGGAGAATCTGTAAGACCATGTTCTATCTTGCAGGAAACAGAACAGTGAAAACCAGAGTTACTCAATTAAATTCATAATAGTCTTGCATTCAGTTCAGTGGTGTCTTTAAGTGTTGTGCTGCCCAAGGCATAAACTATTCTATTTGTCCTCATCTATTCCTTATAACAAATTTGCAATTAACTCCTTACTGCCATACACACAAAAAAATTGATTTACCATATGCTTGTCATTTATATAGGTGCACGATAAATAACCAGCCATTACAAGTTGCTGTTAATTGCTCCTTCGAGATTGCAGTAACAATTAGCGATTAGATCTCTGATTAATTTTCTAAAAGTGCCCCAAATGCCCTCAAAATAGAGTGCATTATATTTTTTTTATATAAAAAAAGTCGATTTTTAAAAAAAAAAAAATAAGAAACAACTCTGGCATCATCAGAACGAGGCTCCCATTGGAGCCTGTGGAATCGTGCAATGCTTTCTAGCGCTTAACTTGTAATACCAGCGCACATTAGCATGCTCTTGTATTACAAAGTGGAGCACTAATATTGCTTGCGTGCAATATTACAAGTTACCTAAATAAATCTCTAAAAGGGATGGCACAGATTACAGGAGTACAGGAGTAAATATTCCCACAAGAACAGTGGGAATATTTTAAAAATGCTATTCTAGATGCAACTAATCACTGTATTAGGCTTGTTTGTAAAAGTAAAAGAAAAAGAAAACCAACATGGTTTTCAAGAGAAGTAGCTCACACAGTTAAGACAAAAAAGACAGTCTATAAAAAATTCAAACTCACTGGCTCAGAAGAGAATAAGGAAAAATAGAAAACCCATCAAAAGATGACAAAGCAGTTTATGAGAAAGGCTAAAGCTGATGCAGAAGAGAAAATAGCACAATCTGTGAAAAACAGTGAAAAAAACCTTATTTAGATATATCACTGGAAAAGAGAACAACTAACGAAAGGAAAGTAAGACTCAAGAATGAGGATAGAGTAGTGGAAGAAGATAAACAAATAGCAAACTGTTTAAATTATTACTTTATGGAAAAGATAGTGAGATTCTATCAAGGAATGTTACTGTAAATGATCATGTGAGTAGTACTTTTCTTTTTACAGAGGAAGAGGTTTCAAGGGCTTTATCAAAAATAAAAGTAAATAAGTCTGTAGGTCCAGATAGTATTCATCCAAGGTTTCTAAGAGAACTTCGATCCATGATAGCTACTCCATTAGTGGATTTATTTAATCAGTCACTTCTAATAGGAGTTGTTCCAAAAGACTGGAACATTGCCAATGTAGTCCCTCTTCATAAAAAGGGTAGTAGGGAAGTTTCTGCTAACTATAGGCCAGTCAGTTTGACCTCATTTGCAGGGAAATTAATGGAAACTCTTTTAAAGGAAAGGCTTTCCTTCAGACAAACAACTAAGAAGACAAATGACAGCATGGTTTCACTGCTGGAAGATCATGTCAGACCAATCTAATTGATTTCTTTGACCATGTAACTAAATTAATAGACCAGGGAGGAGATGTTGTATATCTAGACTTAAGCAAAGCATTTGACACCGTCCCACACAACAAACTTATTCATAAAATGTATTGCCTTGGAATAGATGCTAAGATTGCTAAGTGGGTAAAATGCTGGCTTAAAGATAGACGACAGAGGGTGTCAATTAATGGAGTACATTCAAATGAGGCATCAGTTACTAGTGGTGTTCCCAAGGGTCAGTTCTTGGGCCTGTTTTGTTTAACATGTTCATAAGTGATATTGGAAGTGGGCTTAAAGGGACACTGAACCCAATTTTTTTCTTTTGTGATTCAGATAGAGCATGACATTTTAAGCAACTTTCCAATTTACTCCTTTTATCAAGTTTTCTTCATTCTCTTGGTATCTTTATTTGAAATGCAAGAATGTAAGTTTAGATTCCGGCCCATTTTTGGTGAACAACCTGGGTTGTTCTTGCTGATTGGTGGATACATTCATCCACCAATAAAAAAGTGCTGTTCAGAGTTTAAGAGCTTAATGCCTTCTTTTTAAAATAAAGATAGCAAGAGAACGAAGAAAAATTGATAAAAGGAGTAAATTAGAAAGTTGTTTAAAATTGCAAGTTCTATCTGAATCATAAAAGATAAACATTGGGTTCAGTGCCCCTTTAAGGGGAAGGTTTGCTTGTTTGCTGATGATACAGAAATTTGTAAAAGAGTTGATGTTCCAGGAGGAGTCGATCAAATGAACAGTGGTATTAAAAACCTAGATGACTGGTCAAATAAATGGAAACTGAAATTTAATATTACCAAGATTACCAAAATTATGCATATAGGATCCAAAAACCTTAAGGCCAATTATAGTATCAATGGTAAACTATATATAAAACAGATGGTGCGCTTAAACAGTTAGGTATAAGAAATTTATAATAAATAATATATATAAACACTCTGAAAAGGGGATAAGGTATATATAAATAAATAAATATATAGAAGTATCTCATATAACACAATAGAAGGATCAATAAATCACAAAATTTAATAAACTAATAACTCAATACATTAAAATAAAAAAATATTTTAAACCACCGGTGGTATACTTAAAGAGTTAAAAAAAACTGTATAGAAAAAAATTTATGACAAAATCCGGATTCCAAATCAATGTTCTTGAATTGGGATGTTATATTTATAAGGATATAGGCAGTTGGATGCAAGAAAATACAGTCAATAATTTAACATGTGTAGGGTGACCATATTGCTGCTTTAAAATGGGACACATATGAGAAATACATATGTCAGGGTTCTTATACAAAACATTTCTTTTAACAGCCCTGAAAACAGCCCTGACATATGTATTTTTCATATGTGTCCCTTTTTAAAGCGGCAATATGGTCACCCTAAACATGTGAGATGAAACTGCAAGCCGAATACTTCAAATCAAACACACTGTTTTACGTTACCCAGGTTGGATCCGGAGTGTTGCCCTTTAGTTTTGTTAGGCTACGACCCACTTCCGTGCAAAAAGACTCTTTAACTGTCTGTAGACAGACTTCTATGCCGGGTGAATGAACTACCTTTTTGCGGCGTTCTGGTCGTCCTAATTGGGGTCTCCCTTTTTCTCTGACAATTTCCTCTGGTGTATTACAGTGTTTGTTCCGTCAGTGTGAAATGGTCACGTGGTGCGTACCGGCCAATCTGCTTGCAGTTCTAACGCTGTCAATTCCAGGGTGGTGGATTCAAAAAAGGACACAGAGCGCTCTGGTTTTTTTGAGATCGTCTTTACCAGGAAAGACTCCAACAGTTCATATACTCATCTACGCGTTTCAGCCACTTAATGGCCTTTATCAAGATAGTTTATCCAGTTCCTGTTCTGCCTTTTTATAGCCCTATTGATTTACTGTTTGCCATTTTGAAATTTTAAATATATATATATATATTTAATATGTTCTGAATGTCTCTTCATTACGTAAAAGGAAAATATTAGAGTGAAGAATTGTATAAACTTACCAAAAAAACACATAAAATAATAGCTACCTAAATATTAATTAAAATATTAAAATATTTGCAATTAGTATTAATATTTTGTTATAAGTGACATAAATCAATTCTTAAAATTAACTCAATAGAAGACATTTAATCAGTTTAAAAATATCCTTGATAAAATACATTAATTTATATGCATACTAAAATAGAAGCAAATGAATTCTCTAATACATTAAATTACCAATATTGGCGAGGTCTAATAGTTTTACTAAAACTAATATGAAAATATATGTTAAAGATACCTTAGCTTCCTCACCTATAATATAATAAAAAAAATGTGTAAAATATATATAATAAATAAGATATAGAATGTATAAAATATATATAATAAAATATCTATATATAAAGAGTATATACAGCAAACTCCCTTCACTAAGGGTATACATTCCATCACTTCAATAGTTTATCGATCAAATTTATTTATTTAAATATATAAATATATATATATATATATATTTGATTAATTCATCTCTACTGGGATTACATGTTTAAAGGTTCAGTTAATGAAGGGGTTTAAATCCAGTTCTACATTTAACCCTTCTGGTACTATTGAACCAAAGTTATAAATTAATTCTGCTTCATTATAGAGAATCAATTTTTCAAAGTCACCTCCTCTACTGTCTCTTTTTACTCTTTTAATACCCCAACATTGAAGGTCTTTAACATTATCCAATGGCATTCTTTAAAATGTTTTGATACATAGTGGCCTTCAAAACAATTTTTAATATTGTTTATATGGTCCCTTAGCCTATCTCTCAATTTCCTTTGAGTCTGACCTAAATATTGTTTGTTGCAGGAGCATTGTAAGAGATAAATAACACCCTTATCACTACATCTAATCACATCTTTAATCTTGTGTGTGTATTCTCTAGTCGTGGAGTTAATCATATTAAGTTTAGTGCTATATTTACATGATACACAGCTATAACATGGAAAATAACCAGTAATTCTTGTTCCTGATAAATTTACATCAGTTAAATTTGCACTTTTCTTAAATGTGCTAGGTGCTAGGCTATTTTTTAAATTTCTTGCCTTGGTAAAAATTAACTCAGGATGTTTTTTAACATGATCCCCTAAGATGTGATCTTTTTGTATCAAATGCCAATGTCTATTTAAGATTGATTTAATGTGTCCATATTGGGTATTATATCTTGTTATAAATGGAATGTTTAATTTTTTCTGTTGACCAGTCTGTTTTAAAGGTTTTTTATCTTTTATAGTAAGTCTTCTCTATCCTTCAGTCTAGCTTCATCTAAAGCTGTATTAACTCTATGCTCATCATATCCTTTTTCTAAAAACATTTTCTTTAAAATTAATGATTGACTTTCAAAATCTTCTGTGTTACTACAATTTTTCTTTATCCGGGTGAACTGGCGTGTTGGTATATTTTCTACCCAATTTGACAAGTGGCAACTTTCAATATGAACATAATTATTAGCGTCGACCTTCTGAAAGAATGTTTTTGTATGTATTTCTTGTTATATAATGTTAATCTCTAAGGCCTAGATTTGGAGTTCGGCGGTAAAAGGGCTGTTAACGCTCCGCGGGTTTTTTTCTGGCCGCACCATAAATTTAACTCTGGTATCGAGAGTTCAAACAAATGCTGCGTTAGGCTCCAAAAAAGGAGCGTAGAGCATATTTACCGCAAATGCAACTCTCGATACCAGAGTTGCTTACGGACGCGGCCGGCATCAAAAACGTGCTCGTGCACGATTCTCCCATAGGAAACAATGGGGCAGTTTGAGCTGAAAAAAAACACCTGCAAAAAAGCAGCGTTCAGCTCTTAACGCAGCCCCATTGTTTCCTATGGGGAAACACTTCCTACGTCTGCACCTAACACTCTAACATGAACCCCGAGTCTAAACACCCCTAACCTTGCACTTATTAACCCCTAATCTGCCGACCCCGCTATCGCTGACCCCTGCATTACACTTTTAACCCCTAATCTGCCGCTCCGTAAACCGCCGCCACCTACGTTATCCCTATGTACCCCTAATCTGCTGCCCTAACATCGCCGACCCCTATGTTATATTTATTAACCCATAATCTGCCCCCCTCAACGTCGCCGACACCTGCCTACACTTATTAACCCCTAATCTGCCGAGCGGACCTGAGCGCTACTATAATAAAGTTATTAACCCCTAATCCGCCTCACTAACCCTATCATAAATAGTATTAACCCCTAATCTGCCCTCCCTAACATCGCCGACACCTACCTTCAATTATTAACCCCTAATCTGCCGACCGGAGCTCACCGCTATTCTAATAAATGTATTAACCCCTAAAGCTAAGTCTAACCCTAACACTAACACCCCCCTAAGTTAAATATAATTTTTATCTAACGAAATAAATTAACTCTTATTAAATAAATGATTCCTATTTAAAGCTAAATACTTACCTGTAAAATAAATCCTAATATAGCTACAATATAAATTATAATTATATTATAGCTATTTTAGGATTAATATTTATTTTACAGGCAACTTTGTAATTATTTTAACCAGGTACAATAGCTATTAAATAGTTAAGAACTATTTAATAGTTACCTAGTTAAAATAATAACAAATTTACCTGTAAAATAAATCCTAACCTAAGATATAATTAAACCTAACACTACCCTATCAATAAAATAATTAAATAAACTACCTACAATTACCTACAATTAACCTAACACTACACTATCAATAAATTAATTAAACACAATTGCTACAAATAAATAAAATTAAATAAACTATCTAAAGTACAAAAAATAAAAAAGAACTAAGTTACAGAAAATAATAAAATATTTACAAACATAAGAAAAATATTACAACAATTTTAAACTAATTACACCTACTCTAAGCCCCCTAATAAAATAACAAAGCCCCCCAAAATAAAAAATTCCCTACCCTATTCTAAAATACAAATATTACAAGCTCTTTTACCTTACCAGCCCTGAACAGGGCCCTTTGTGGGGCATGCCCCAAGAATTTCAGCTCTTTTGCCTGTAAAAAAAAACATACAATACCCCCCCCCCAACATTACAACCCACCACCCACATACCCCTAATCTAACCCAAACCCCCCTTAAATAAACCTAACACTACCCCCCTGATGATCTTCCTACCTTGTCTTCACCATGCCAGGTTCACCGATCCGTCCTGGCTCCAAGATCTTCATCCAACCCAAGCGGGGGCTAGACATCCACTGAAGAAGTCCAGAAGAGGGTCCAAAGTCTTCCTCCTATCCGGCAAGAAGAGGACATCCGGACCGGCAAACATCTTCTCCAAGCGGCATCTTCTATCTTCTTCCATCCGATGACGACCGGCTCCATCTTGAAGACCTCCAGCGCGGATCCATCCTCTTCTTCCGACGACTAGACGACGAATGACGGTTCCTTTAAGGGACGTCATCCAAGATGGCGTCCCTCGAATTCCGATTGGCTGATAGGATTCTATCAGCCAATCGGAATTAAGGTAGGAATTTTCTGATTGGCTGATGGAATCAGCCAATCAGAATATAGCTCAATCTGATTGGCTGATTGGATCAGCCAATCGGATTGAACTATATTCTGATTGGCTGATTCCATCAGCCAATCAGAAAATTCCTACCTTAATTCCGATTGGCTGATAGAATCCTATCAGCCAATCAGAATTCGAGGGACGCCATCTTGGATGACGTCCCTTAAAGGAACCGTCATTCGTCGTCTAGTCGTCGGAAGAAGAGGATGGATCCGCGCTGGAGGTCTTCAAGATGGAGCCGGTCGTCATCGGATGGAAGAAGATAGAAGATGCCGCTTGGAGAAGATGTTTGCCGGTCCGGATGTCCTCTTCTTGCCGGATAGGAGGAAGACTTTGGACCCTCTTCTGGACTTCTTCAGTGGATGTCTAGCCCCCGCTTGGGTTGGATGAAGATCTTGGAGCCAGGACGGATCGGTGAACCTGGCATGGTGAAGACAAGGTAGGAAGATCATCAGGGGGGTAGTGTTAGGTTTATTTAAGGGGGGTTTGGGTTAGATTAGGGGTATGTGGGTGGTGGGTTGTAATGTTGGGGGGGGGGTATTGTATGTTTTTTTTTACAGGCAAAAGAGCTGAAATTCTTGGGGCATGCCCCGCAAAGGGCCCTGTTCAGGGCTGGTAAGGTAAAAGAGCTTGTAATATTTGTATTTTAGAATAGGGTAGGGAATTTTTTATTTTGGGGGGCTTTGTTATTTTATTAGGGGGCTTAGAGTAGGTGTAATTAGTTTAAAATTGTTGTAATATTTTTCTTATGTTTGTAAATATTTTATTATTTTCTGTAACTTAGTTCTTTTTTATTTTTTGTACTTTAGATAGTTTATTTAATTTTATTTATTTGTAGCAATTGTGTTTAATTAATTTATTGATAGTGTAGTGTTAGGTTAATTGTAGGTAATTGTAGGTAGTTTATTTAATTATTTTATTGATAGGGTAGTGTTAGGTTTAATTATATCTTAGGTTAGGATTTATTTTACAGGTAAATTTGTTATTATTTTAACTAGGTAACTATTAAATAGTTCTTAACTATTTAATAGCTATTGTACCTGGTTAAAATAATTACAAAGTTGCCTGTAAAATAAATATTAATCCTAAAATAGCTATAATATAATTATAATTTATATTGTAGCTATATTAGGATGTATTTTACAGGTAAGTATTTAGCTTTAAATAGGAATTATTTATTTAATAAGAGTTAATTTATTTCGTTAGATAAAAATTATATTTAACTTAGGGGGGTGTTAGTGTTAGGGTTAGACTTAGCTTTAGGGGTTAATACATTTATTAGAATAGCGGTGAGCTCCGGTCGGCAGATTAGGGGTTAATAATTGAAGGTAGGTGTCGGCGATGTTAGGGAGGGCAGATTAGGGGTTAATACTATTTATGATAGGGTTAGTGAGGCGGATTAGGGGTTAATAACTTTATTATAGTAGCGCTCAGGTCCGCTCGGCAGATTAGGGGTTAATAAGTGTAGGTAGGTGTCGGCGACGTTGAGGGGGGCAGATTAGGGGTTAATAAATATAACATAGGGGTCGGCGATGTTAGGGGTAGCAGATTAGGGGTACATAGGGATAACGTAGGTGGCGGCGATTTGCGGTCGGAAGATTAGGGGTTAATTATTTTAAGTAGCTTGCGGCGACGTTGTGGGGGGCAAGTTAGGGGTTAATAGATATAATACAGGGGTCGGCGGTGTTAGGGGCAGCAGATTAGGGGTACATAAGTATAACGTAGGTGGCGGTCGGCAGATTAGGGGTTAAAAATTTTAATCGAGTGGCGGCGATGTGGGGGGACCTCGGTTTAGGGGTACATAGGTAGTTTATGGGTGTTAGTGTACTTTAGGGTACAGTAGTTAAGAGCTTTATAAACCGGCGTTAGCCAGAAAGCTCTTAACTCCTGCTATTTTCAGGCGGCTGGAATCTTGTCGTTAGAGCTCTAACGCTCACTGCAGAAACGACTCTAAATACCGGCGTTAGGAAGATCCCATTGAAAAGATAGGCTACGCAAATGGCGTAGGGGGATCTGCGGTATGGAAAAGTCGCGGCTGTAAAGTGAGCGTTAGACCCTTTAATCACTGACTCCAAATACCAGCGGGCGGCCAAAACCAGCGTTAGGAGCCTCTAACGCTGGTTTTGACGGCTACCGCCGAACTCTAAATCTAGGCCTTTGTCAATGAAATGCATACTTTTGCTATTTATTTCGCTGGTAAATTTCAGGCCTAAAGTGTTTGAATTCATAGCCTCTAAAAAGAGGTTTAAGAGTTCAAGGTCTCCATTCCAGATTATAAAAATATTATCTATAAATCAAGAATAGGATACCAAGTTTGCACCCCATGCTCCATTAAAGATAAAAGACTCCTCAAAATATCCCATAAATAAATTGGCATAACTGGGTGCAAACTTGGTACCCATTGCTGTGCCCTTCTGTTGAAGATAGTAATTTCCATTAAAGATAAAATAGTTATTAGGTAGAATAAACTCAATGCATTTTAAAATAAACTCACATTGTTCAATCTTTAAGTTTCCTCCTTTTTTAAGAAAATATTTAACCGCCTTTAGTCCTAATTTGTGTTCAATGTTAGTATAATGGGAGGTTACATCACATGTAACCATTATATATGTTTTTTTTCCAAGTATCCTTTTTTAGTATGTTTAATAAATGAGTGGAATCTTTTAGATAGGCAGGAAGATTTACTACATATTGCTGTAAAAATTGTTCATTAAACTGAGATAGATTTGAGGTTAAAGAATTGATTCCTGATCCTAGTATCAATTGTACAATACTGACTGTAACTAAAGAAGAAAGGGACTTGGGAATTATTATTTCAGGTGATTTAAAATTTAGTACACAATGCAGTAGTGCACCCAGTAAGGCCAGTCGAACACTTGGTTGCATTGGGAGAGGTATTAGTAGCAGAAATAGCAAGGTCCTTATGCCACTTTACAGATCATTAGTTAGACCAAATCTGGGTACAGTTCTGGAAACCATATTTTCAGAAATATATAAATACATTAGAAGCTGTCCAAAAGAGGGCTACTAAAATGGTACATGGTCTAACATTTAAAATATACAAAGAAAGACTCCATGATCTAAATATTTATAGTTTAGAGGATAGAAGGGGAAAAGTTGACATGATAGAAACCTTCAAATATATAAAGGGACTTAATAAAGTAGAAGCTGAAAGCATTTTCCACAAAAAAAAAAAATGCCAAAACAAGGGGTCACAATCTAAGGTTAGAGGGTAGCAGATTCAGGAGAAATGTGAGGAAGCATTTTTTTACAGAGGGTGGTGGATTCATGGAATAAACTTCCATTTGAGGTGGTAAACACAAAGGGTCTATTTATGAAGCAGCAGATGCTGCCTCCAACCCACTCTGCTTCAGTACCGGCTGAAGCGGAAGTTGAAAAGCAGCGGATCTAGGACCTATGCTCCTTAACTCGTCCGCCACCTCTGAGGTGGCGGACAGCAATCTGTCTGATCGAATACGAACAGGCTGATTGACACCCCCTGCTAGGGGCCGAATGGTGCAATGATAAATGTCAACAGTGTATGCTGTCTGCGTTTATCGATGTGCGGCGAACATGATCCTCTATATCATATCATGTCCATCCGCACATTAATAAATGGACCCCAAAGACTGTAAAGGAATTCAAAAATGCCTGGGACATGCATAAGGCTATCCTAAGAAAAAAAGTAACAAGTAATATGGGTAGACTTGATGGGCCTTTTTGGTTCTTATCTATCGTCAAATTCTATGTTTCTATGTTTCTAATATGTAGGGCTCCACTTGTAATCTAGCCCAAAATCTTTAACCCCATTATGATAAACTGATAAAACAATGACTAATGGTCTAGAGAAATGTGACGTAGACATATCTTTGTAACAGGAATGTAATTACCCTTTTTCTCTCACTACACCCTCATTACAAGACTCCCTCATGCACACACACAAATATTCACTAGCACACACCCAGACACATCTTCACTAGCACACACACAACTTCACTAGCACACACATACACACATAAGTCTGTCTGTCTTTCAGAAACTCATATAAACACACTTATACACTATATTTCCCAACATTTGTGGGGTGACATTAGGGACTCATGAGGTTGAGAGGGGGCCATCATTATCATATTTGAGGGCCCAGCTTGGAGGGGGACATGGTTGGATATTGAGCAGGACCATGGACATGTCTGGGCTGTCTGTTGGCATGTTGTGGTTGTCTGTGGGCATGTCTGGGTCTTAGCGGGGCTAAGGGAAATTCTGCCAATCTGGACATTTGTCTGTCTCAGAGGGACAGAATTAGGGACTATCCCTCTCAAAAAGGGACAGCTGAAAGCTCTTTATACACAACAAATAAGATTGGTTAAATAAAAAATATGAAGTGGTTTATGCCCCATAACTCAGCTAGTAGAACTTTAAAAGTCCAAGAAATAAGAGAAAAGAAAATGTCATAGTGAAAAAAGTTAAAAAAAAATTACATATAGCAAGAAAGACTGACTATATATTTTTGTGATTGGTCTGTAGAACGGCAAGATAATTTCATCACATAATATAAAAAAATGTGGCCTAGATCTGTTATATGTATTTGTGTTGTACTTAACATTTTCAAATATCTTATTTCTTTAAATTTATAAATGAGTAACTTCATCTGTAAATTAACTTACTGTTGCAAAAAAAATCTGGAATAAAATATTCTTATTAAAGTAAAATATGATTATCTTTGTTTGGCAAAATATCTGCTTCCATAATAATCTCTGAATATATTTGTAGATTTTCTTACTATTTGCAAATTTCCCTTATTGCTCACATACGAATTGCTTCATGTCAAGGATGTTAACCTGTCCAGATTAATACATATTATTGCTGCATGGAGAATAGTTATACCACTCACTGCTTCTTAAGATGCTTCCATACACACACAAACTCACGCTGCATTAGAATTTTCCTTTTTTAAATGTGACATAAATATGAATAATAGTAATATATTTTTTTTTAATAGAAATACTTTAAATTCCTACGTTCTTTAATTAGAAAAAAATATTAATTTTATTTGTAAATATTTCCATATATCTCTATATTAAATATCTATCTATCTATCTATCTATCTATCTATAATCTATATAGCATCTATCTTATCTATCTATCTATTTATAAAACACAGAAATTTCTATAGAGATAACATAAGGCTTGTGCATCCTTGTTAATATGTGTACATATGCATTTATGTGCTTTACTGTATATTTACTGTACATATTTCACATTACAATTTCTTCCCTTACAGGATAATAAAACACAAATAAACACATATATTTTTATATATGTATACATATGTATCTAAGTCTGTGGAAGAATACGTTAATGCAATCTCGATATTTTAACATCAGCTTTTTGCATGCGTCGGGTTACCGTAAAAGCAAAAGCTTTTTACTTTCAACTTATAATATGCACACAATCCAATGCGCTAAAAAACGCTAAAAAGCCAACGTCGATTGCACTTAGCACTCGAGTGGGAGTGATAATTAGCGCTCCACTCGTAATCTAGCCCAATGCAAATTTATGCAAACATTTAACATTTGTTTGGAGTTATCAAATATGAACAACATTCTTTACTTTTCATGAATGTGCTAAAATTGATGTCAATCTCAAACAAACATATAAAGAAATTAATAAAAATGAATAACATCCAGCATAGTGCAGTACTTTAGTCCTATCTCTATGTAAACATTTCCTTGAGTGGATACCTGCTTGAGTAGCATTTTGTAGGATGGATCATAACGTAGGGACTTGATAGCCTAACAAAATATATCTATAACATTAGCTAATAAAATGCTGATGGCTGCTGTTAGAAATTATTTACATTCCAAAGCAGTATCCAGTGAATTAAAGGAAGCAAGTTTGATAAAATTAGTATTTCTACTTTATGAATAGATTATATTATAACTTATATTGTCAACTCTTATTTCTATCTGACCTATCCAATTATTTCTTACAATTATAATGGTTTGCTCATTTTTTCTGCTTCCTTTCTTTATTATTCACTATCTGAAGTGGATTTCTTCATAATGAAAGCACAGTGATGAAGATTTTATATAATGTGGATAACTAATATTCCTGGCAAGAGGTCAGTTCTTACAGTTTCAAAAATATATTGTATTTTACTACAGCTATTGTACTATATTACATTGTAGCTCCTGTAGTTAAAATGTGAACATTTTTACCTATACACTTTTTTTTATTTAATTGTATAATGAACTGTTAATAGGATAACAGACTTAAAGGGACAGTACATATTTCAAATAACTGCACTGTATTTTAAAGATCGCAATAAAAAGGCAGAAATGTTGCCAATTTTCAATTAAAAAAAAAATCTAAAGGAATCCTTTACACCTTTGACTTTAGAAGTTGCTGTAAACTTTAGAGTAGCAGAAACATTCGGCTAGATTAAGAGTCTTGTGTTATGGTTAAAAAGCAGCGTTGAGATGTCCCAACGCTGCTTTTTAATGCCCGCTGGTATTACGAGTTTGGCAGGTACAGGTGTTCTGCTCACTTTTTCTCCGCAACTCGAGCATACCGCAATGCCGGTATTACGAGTCTTGGAGAAATTGAGCGGTACACCCTCTCCTGTCAAGACTCCTTCTGCATTTAAAAGTCAGTAGTTAAGAGTTTTATGGGCTAACGCCGTAACATAAAACTCTTAACTAAAGTGCTGAAAAGTACACTAACACCCATAAACTACCTATTAACCCCGAAACCGAGGCCCCCCCACATCGCAAATAGTGATGTTGCGAACCGCCATTGACTTCAATAGGCAGGCGAACTTTAAAACCTACAAGGACTCTTTCTGGCCACAATAATGATGGAAAAGTTGTTTCAAGGGTACTAACACCTGGACTGTGGCATGCTGGAGGGGGATCCATGGCAAAACTCCCATGGAAAATTACATAGTTTATGCAGAGTCTGCTTTTAACCCATAAAGGGCCTAAATCAACTAACATTCCCAAATTGTTTGCAATAACGTGCTTTAAAATGGAATTTTAAAGATTAACAATACTTTTACAACAACTAGAATTGGTGGCACTAATTAGCTAGTTTGTGACTGGCACACAGGCTGGCAGGCAGGAGGAAACTGTAATTCAATGGCACTAGTAGACTGAATATTTGCACTCCAAACAATTATGAATTTTAATTTTTTTGATACTGTTACAAGAATTATGATTGGTGCCACTAATTGGCTAGTTGGGCCTGGCACACAGGCTGGCAGATATGAGTCGTGGATGGTAGGTAGGGCAGCAATTTAAGCACATACATATGAGTCGTGGCTGATAGCCTTGGAAGGGCAGCTATTAAAAACAGTAGGATCTGTAAGTCAGATAAACACACACGCCTGATAGAAAATACTATTAGATTACCCTAGAAAAATTATTTAAATTATTTTTATGGGGGGGAAATTAAAAAAGGTTAAACACATATGAGTCGTGGCTCATAAACTAGGGAGTGCAGCAAGTACACACAGTAGGCTCTGTATGTCAGCAAAACACACAGGCCTGATAGGAAATTATATTAGATTACACTATCAAAAAAATTTAAACTTTTTTTTTTTTATAGTTAAATTAAGGTGAAGAAGATATGAGTGGTGGCTGCCTGGCACAGACCAATTAACCAAAAGACTGAAAAAAATGAGGTATATTAATGCTGTTGAGCCTGACAGACACAGGCCTGATAGAAAATGTAATTAGATTACACTAGCAAAATAATAATTATTTTTTTTTTTATTTAAAATAATGTTATAAACGGATATTAACACTGGTGGCTGGCACAGAGCAATGTGTGACACAGGCCTGATAGAAAATAAAAAAAAATTACACTAAAATTTTTGGTTAGTTAAATTTAAACTAATGTTGTTAGGGAGATATCAGTGGTGGCAGTAATCACAGCATATGCTGTGAGCCTTAAACACACAGGCTGAAAGCAAGGCAAATGCTAATAAAAAAATACGGAAAAAAAAACCGGCACGAAATATAGCCCTAAAAAGGGCTTTTTGGGGTGCTGTCCTTGCAGCAGAGATGAGTGGAGTCCTTCTGGACTGTAGTGGACACTAAATACACTAGCCTAGCTATGTTTTTCCTATTAATGTTAGGAGCAAAAACACAACACATCCTCTCATTAAGAAAGCAAGGTCGTTATGAGTCTAAAATGGCGGATTCCGAGTAGCTGGGAGGGTCTGTGAGGGAGTGTCTGATGTTGATTGGCTCTAATGTGTCAGACGGCTGTGACATACAGGGTCAAAGTTTCCTCAATGATGACACATAGGGGCGGATCGAACATCGCCATGTGTTCACCCGCAGACGCGAACGCGAACAAGCTATGTTCGCTGGGAACCGTTCGTGGGCGAACAGTTCGGGACATCACTAATTGCAAACACTTAAATAAAGTTTTTAACCCCTAATCTGCTGACCGGACATCGCCGCCACTTTAATTAATATATTAACCCCTAAACCACTGCACTCCCACCTTGCAAACACTAGTTACATTTTATTAACCCCTAATCTGCTGTCCCTAACATCGCCGACACCTACCTACATTTATTAACCCCTAATCTGCCGCCCCCAATGTCGCCACTACTATATTAAATTTATTAACCCCTAAACCTAAGTCTAACCCTAAGTCTAACCCCCCCTAACTTAAATATAATTCCAATAAAACAAAATAAAATTACTACAATTAAATAAATTATTCCTATTTAAAACTAAATACTTACCTATAAAATAAACCCTAAGATAGCTACAATATAACTAATAGTTACATTGTAGCTAGCTTAGGATTTATTTTTATTTTACAGGCAACTTTGTATTTATTTTAACTAGGTAGAATAGTTATTAAATAGTTATTAACTATTTAATAGCTACCTAGTTAAAATAAATACAAAATTACCTGTAAAATAAACCCAAACCTAAGTTACAATTACACCTAACACTACACTATAATTAAATTAATTTACTAAATTACCTACAATTAACTACAATTAAATTAAATAAACTACGTACGGAAAAAAAACCCACTACATTAAAAAAAAAAAATTACAAGAATTTTAAACTAATTACACCTAATCTAATCCCCCTAATAAAATAAAAAAGTCCCCCAAAATAATAAAAATCCCTACCCTATATTAAATTACAAAAAGCCCTTAAAATAGCTTTTTGCGGGGCATTGGCCCAAAATAATCAGCTCTTTTACCTGGAAAAAATAATACAATACCCCCCAACATTAAAACCCACCACCCACACACCCAATCCTACTCTAAAACCCACCCAATACCCCCTTAATAAAACCTTACACTAACCCCTTGAAGATCACCCTACCTTGAGACGCATTCACCCAGCCGGGCACAAGTGGTCCTCCAGAGGGGCAGAAGTCTTCATCCGATCCGGGCAGAAGAGGTCCTCCATATGGGCAGAAGTCTTCATCCAGGCGGCATCTTCTATCTTCATCCATCCGGAGCGGGTCCATCTTGAAGCCAGCCGACGCGGAGCATCCATCCAGACCGATGACTACACAACGAATGACGGTTCCTTTAAATGACGTCATCCAAGATGGAGTCCCTTGAATTCCGATTGGCTGATAGGATTCTATCAGCCAATAGGAATTAAGGTAGGAAAAATCCTATTGGCTTATCCAATCAGCAAATAGGATTGAGCTTGCATTCTATTGGCTGATTGGAACAGAATTCAAAATCAGAATTCAAGGGATGCCATCTTGGATGACGTCATTTAAAGGAACCGTCATTCGTCGTGTAGTCGTCGGTCTGGATGGATGCTCCGCGTCGGCTGGCTTCAAGATGGACCTGCTTCGTATGGATAAAGATAGAAGATGCCACCTGGATGAATACTTCTGCCCATCTGGAGGACCTTTTCTGTCCGGATCGGATGAAGACTTCTGGCCCTCTGGAGGACCACTTGTGCCTGGCTGGTTGAAGACGTCTCAAGGTAGGGTGATCTTCAAGGGGTTAGTGTTAGGTTTAATTAAGGGGGTATTGGGTGGGTTTTAGAGTAGAAAAAGAAAAGGGGGTGTGTGGAACAGAAGCGCTCCTGTGAGACAGAGCTTATCAAACAAAAAAAGGATTTTTCTGAAAGTGTTTTTCAAAACGTGCTTATCAAAAATGTTTGTCAAAAAATATATTAAAACGTGCTAAAAAATATATAATATATAATAAACGTGATATTAAAATATGTGTAAATGGATATTCCAAAAGGTATTAAATATAAATCCTAGTATATAATAAAGGGTTAATTTATTATATTTACTAATAATGACAGAATAAATGTCTGTTGTATGGATGTGACAAAATGCACAAAGCTTGTATACGTGAAACAAAAATATCAAATTTATTTGTACAATACCGCCACTACTATATCATAATATAAAGAAATAAAAAATGAATTATATTAAAAGTTAGATGCCGGCATCAAAAAATTAAAAGGGGTATATGAATGCAATATCCATATATAACACTCCTAAAACACATCTACGTAGTGATATATCTGAACACTTATAACATTATTTAAAATTAAGCAATATAATACCAAAATTGGCGCTAGTCCAATAGATACACATATAAGCCGTTCACTCTCTTATAATTAGAGGATGCATTGGAGCTGATAGTTCAGAGGCTTATAGTGATCCTGCCTAGAATATTGGAGACAATGAGTTGGTAAAGCAGGTATTTTCAGCTGTGCACAGCTTAGAGACTAAAAAACTCACAGTTCTCCGATACACAGAAGAGTGTTTCAGTTCGTGAGGAGCTCCGATAAGATGATGATGTCAGACCTCTTCCGGTCCAATCCGTATGCTATGGATTCTGTCGCCCAATGGGGAGATTCCAATACCGGAGACATTTCCGATTCCAAATTGTAGTAGCAGATTTCAAAGTAATTGTTCCGTTAGAAGACAGATTGTATCAGTCTCTTTGTTGTTTAGGAATCTACTGCAATCTCTGTGTTATAGTAACATTGATCCGTAGTCTTGCAATTCAAGAACAGGGGGGGCCCAATCCAGGTTAGACAAATAATGTCAGTTGGACACTTAAGCAGGAAATATACATATGGTTAGTGTTTCCGAAATTAAAACTCAAAATGATGTACCTGTAATGTGTCAAAGAGAAAGATAAAAGGCCAAGCAACACAGGAATTAATCATAAGCCCAAAAATGAGAAAATAAAAAATGGGAGATGAACCTGCTTGTCAGTAAACAAATTCTACATGTTTTGGTAGTCCAAAGCTACCTTTATCAAGATGTTTACTGTAAGAATAAGGAAGCCTTATATAGGGAGCAGTTTCTATAGTGTGATTATGTAATGGGTCCACCTGTGTTAAGGTGGGAGTGTCAGAGTAGAAATCACACTCCCTTAGAGTGTTTAACCATTAAGGTGCTAATTATTTTGTAAAAACAAAAATAGAGGAAAAAATTCTTCTTATGTGTAGATTACAATATAGAATGACATCTAGCATATTTCATGGTAGTCTGATAGAAGACCATATATCAAAAAGAATTGGCTTTTTTCTTATATACATGTAATTATTTACTAATATATCTCTTTCACTGTTCAATCTCATTAGAAACCAAATGTAGTTTCTATATTTTAAAAACTTTTTATACAACAACAATAAAAAGCTTTTTGTAATTTTGTCACATCCACCATCAGTCTTAAAATAAATATTTTATCTGACATTATTATAGGGGTCTCTCATCCAATAAAATGTCCCTACCAGCTTTTGCTTAGCTTCCACTATCTAGAGAAGTGCACTGTCTCTAACCCCAAGTGTCTATGTTATCTATGTTCTCAAAAGAAGTGATAGAGTTATGTGTGCGTTTGTACATATTACAAAAGAATATTTAAATCAAAGGAGCTATTTAGACTAAGTGGATGTATAGTTCTAAAACGATAAATGATTTCAGCTTCCCTTTTGAGCAATATTTTTGTTTGGATGTTTTTTTATCATACCCCAAAAGTTAAAATGTTTTAGATCCCCTGAGTGTATATCAGAAAAATGCTGATATAGTACAGTTTTATTTGTCTTGTGTTGTATATTCCAGATATACTCTCTAATTTGGTCTTGCAGAGTGCAACTTGTTTGTCCTATATAGAAGAGGTTACAAGAACATTTAATACAATATATAACAGAATCACAACACTTAGGGCTCGATTTATCAAACTTTGTTCAAGATCGCCGTTCCGTTCTCCGTCAAGTACTCTGCATATCGCCATCCGATAGGCGCACATGTGCGCCATTATTTATCATAAAAGGGGTCGTATTTCTACGTTACTTTCCAAAGGCGAGATGTGGCGTGATATTGATAAATCTCGCCGTTATTCATATATTTGCGCCATATTTATTATTAAAAATGTCTTAAATTAAAGCGCATATGAGAAATAAATGTGAATTCTCATTGATTACTTTTTAATTTGTATTGTTCAGTTATCAATGTTACAAATTCGATGTGTGCTTTTCAATAAACACAAAATTTATTTATATTTACGATAATCGCTAACAATGTTTTAAAAATTTGAATATAATAATTGTGATCATATTATCACATTCTCTCACATATAAATCTTAAGTTAAATGGTAAGATTAAAATTTAATGTTGAAATAACACAATTTTTTTATATCTACTTTATTATTTGTTGTATCAATGTTTATATTATTTAAGAAAGCACATCAAGATCTCATTCAAAATTGTATTACAAATTATATCTTTGTATTAACTTTTGAACTACTTATCTAAACATGAGTTTATGTATTTCAAAGATATAACCCAACCCTTTGATCTAACCCAACTCTTATATTTATATCCACCTCCCCCCTCAGCATTAATATAGGTTTTTTTAGATTAAATAAACACACACACACCTTTAAATTGAAAAATATATGTATTTATTGTAAACCAAAATAAAAGTTATTTTCATATCATAATATTTTTTTTTATTTAAAACTGAAAAGAAATAATTTTTTTCTTTATTGTTCCTAATTAAAAGGATTGATATTTTTCTCTTAAGTTTTGCACTTTTATGTATGTCCTCATCAAATTATTTTCAACTTCCAGCAGGGTATCCAAAATTTCTTTTTTGTTTATAGTTATTTCTTGATCTTCAGGCACTATACCAATGAGAAATAGAAAAATAGTTATGTCATGACTTGAATACATTTCAGTAAAGTATTACAAGATCAATAGTGTTTTAACTAATGCTAACAAGAAACACAGACAAAAGACTAATCTCTTGTTAGAAGGTTTTATCTACACCTCTGTTGTTATTTAAAAGCATGTCATCTTGATAATACTGTGTACACGCACATGCATCTTTTGTTCCACACAATAGTGAAAGCTAAAGATTGTTATGATACAAAAGAACTCACTCCAATCATAAAATTCCGTTACATTGGATGAATTAGATTGCATTTCTTCTTCATGTTCAAGGTTCTGTCCTTCATCTTGAATAGCTGAAAGACATACATAATTATAACAGGAATACTTATGTAATAGAACAATGCTGATTGAAATCCATATCTCTTTTCAATAATTATTCACTAAAACAAAAGTTCTATTTTAGTACAAATAATGACATATAAGGAGTGACTGAATAGACATATGAACCTACATATATTAGTGTCTTGTTGTTGCTCGCTATTTGGTGAATCTTGATTCATATTATTATTTTCCTCTTCAACAATTATATCTTCAATGGCATTTTGGTCTGTATCTTCTTCAATCATGTCTATAATTAATATGATTATAGTCATTAAATAGAATAATTTTATTTATTTGTAAGATATATGTTAAGGAAATCTACCTTCATTGTCAGATTCATCATCAATGATGGGCATTGGCCTTCTGCGACGTTGTCGCCTTTTTTTCTTTTTCCCTTTTTGTAAAAATTTTGAACATATAAATGTTAATATCAATGATGAGTTATCTTAATATTAAACATTTTAGTAACTATATTCATACCTGTTGTCATTATAGCCTCAGACTCCAGAAAAACAGTCGGTAGTGGATCACAATCAGCTTCTGGACTGGATGGATTCCATTTTATTGGGCGCAGATAACGGGGCCTTTTTCTATTTTTGACTGTTAAAAATTGAAATACAATTGTATTTATATTGTTAATCGATTGTACAGTACAACATCAGACTGAAACAATTACATTGTTAATACTGTTTCACAAACCGCAATAAATCTAAAATGGATACAAAATTTGCAATTATATTTCTGCACAAAGTTCAAGATAAACAAAGTAACAACTAATGACAGATTACAATAGAGTTAAAAAAATGATACACAACTATTACATAAATACTTACATTTCATAACATAGCTTCTTATTAGGGTCCTTAATTTAGATTGTCTCCGGATTAGATCATTATAACGCTTCAGGCACTGTTTTCTAGTCCTATTATGGCCAGACAGACGTCTGACCCGTCGCACCATCTCTGATAAAATTGGATTTCTTCTATCCTGTTCCAATGTGAATATCCCCTTCTTTTTTTTCGGAAAATACTTTTCCATTGTATAGGTGATAATCAGTAATTCACCAATGGAAAACTTCTTGGAACGATTCATCTTCAAATGTATGTATGTATCTCTCTAACCATAAAACTCCACCCAATAACGGAACTAATTGTTATTGTTAGTGCGCATTAAAATATACCCATTTTAAAAATGATTTATTTTTAAAAGAAATAAGTAATCGAGTCGAAACTTCATTATTTATCAATATTAAAGAAAAAATATTAAACAAGTTACATCTTTTTGTATCAATATAGATTACATGTAAGTTGTTACAAGTGCGCAATAACGTGCACTATATTTCTACAGTCGATAGAAGATAACTGGCAATTGTTACAATGCGCAATAACTGTGACGATATTTCTACAGTCGATACATTTGTTTTCCTAGTTTAAATTTATTTTTAGGGCTATGTTCGTTGTTACCCCAATTGATACATACAAATAGTTTCGAATTTTAAAAAAGAATGTATATAATAATAAAAACACATCAATTTGAAAAAAATACACATTTGACCAATAGGAATAAAGTAAATTCTAATTGTGCAATCAAATTACAGTTACTAATTTTATTTAAATTATTCAGTAATCTATTCATATAACGCCCCATTTCTGTAACGTTCTGGAACAAAAGTTGTTAGTGATAATTGTTCATTACTTTATTCTGACTTCTAACGAAGACACTATTTTTATTAGCGCCATTTTTTGATCTAAATTTGCGATGGCTACTGGACTAGCTGGAAAAACGAAAAGTGGCCGAAGTGTGATGTTTAGTCATCGACAGAACTGTATTCTAGTTGAAGTGGTCATCGAACATTACGATATTATTATCGGATATCAAGCAAAATCTGTCAACCCTCAAAGAAAAAAGGCTATTTGGGAACAAATTAGTCGTGCTGTGTCAGCAGAGGGTAGTTTTCCGAAAGACGTCAGGGCCTGTCGGAAGCGGGTGAATGATATTCGTAAGAATATTAAAAGAAAAGTATGCAAGGAAAAGCAGTTATCAAAAGGAACTGGTGGAGGCCCCGCATATAGGGCTGAACTGCTTGACTACGAACAGATGCTGTATGCCAGGATGGGGGATGCTGTCGTGGTGGGACTTGATGTACCATCAGATACCATGGATTTTCGAGGTAAATATCTAATTGATTGCTATTAAACGAATAGTATAATATATTCTTAACTTATATTTCAAGATTCAGACAGAGCATACCCTGTTAATAATTTTTTTATATGAATATTTTTTATTTTTTTTATTTTAATATGTATTGAACAAAGTATGCTTGTAAGCTTGGAAGCAGGACCATTTTTGGATGAGGACCTGGATACCGCTTGTTAATTGGCTGGCTACATTTAAAAAGAAACCAATCAGCAAGCGCTAAACAGGTGTCACACCCAAAAATGGCCACGCTTCTAAACTTAGATTTTTTGTTTGGGAAATGAGAGATAATCCAAAAAGAAGAAAATATAAAAATTTTAATAGTATTGAATTATAAACATTTTTTGAAATTCAATGCTCTATCAGAATAATGAAATAATAATTTACACTACACTATTTCTTTAACATGTATTTTGTATATTCATTTTCTCAATATTTAATTTTAATTAAATTTTAATTTGTTTATATCTACTATAGAAGAACATGAACAGGCATTAGAAAATGAATTAGAAAATGCCCAGGTGGACCTACCATCCGAGTCTGAGTTGACTAGTGAACAACCCACAACATCTTCATGTGGTATACCATGCAGGGAAGAAACTACCAGTAAGTACAAGTATATTACAAAAATGATAATATCATTTGTATTAATGAAAAGAATGGACAATGAATATGTATTACTACGTTTCTTACTTTTCGCCATGAAAATTCTGTTTATGTAAAGATATTTAATTTAAAAACATATATATGAATATCAATGTATTTTTGTTACAGGTGTCATGGGATTACTACAAACTATGCAAGATTCGTCAATTACATTATTTGATGGTAATTATTGACCTTTTTTTTTTTTTTTTAATTAATTTTATTAATTTTTTAAAATAATTATTTTTTACATTCATAGATGAAATAGAAATCACATTACAACCACTTGTGACTGACACAGTTTGTCAGGAGGATGATGATGATGAGACACAAATAGAGGGACAAACATCAACACAAGTTGAAACACCACATGTAGAGGAATCAGAATGTGAGGAAGAGATTGAGGATGCAGAACAATGCCCGATAGATGAACCGGAGAGACCAAATGAGGTTGAAAGATTAACAGATATGGCATTGTCTTTCAGAAACGAACAAAATGAATTTTTTAAACAAATGATAGAATTGGAAAAACAAAGAAATAATATACTTCAAGAACAATTAACAGTGCAAAAGGAGTATTATCAGAAAAAGTTAGAGTTCTTGAATAGACGACATCCTGATTTCTAATTCTATTCTCCATATATACCTTCAAGTTACGGGTTCTAAAATATTTAACGCACTTATAGCCTTGGTTAATGTTTATTAGAGTTCACTGTTTTGATGTTAATTTTTGTTGTTTAATAAAGTTTTTTATATTAATAAATATTAATAAATAAAAAAAATTTATTCAAAGTAAATAACGAACCATTTTTTTGTTTCAAAATATTCATTTTTTATTCAAAAAGAGAAAAAGATATGTATAAATAACACAACACAACTTTGGTTATAAACTATATAAATTCTATTTTTAATTAAAAAAAAATGTATTTCTATATATATATATATATATATATGTATATATATATATATATATATATATATATATATATATAGAGAGAGAGAGAGAGAGAGAGAGAGAGAGAGAGAGAGAGATAGATATATAAATAACACAACACAACTTTGGTATCAAACTATGTAATTTCTCTTATATAAAAATAAAATTATATATATATATATATATATATATGTATATATATATATATATATATATATATATATATATATACACAATTCTATCAATTTTAATTATTAAATTAAACCAAGGTATTTGAATCCAATCATAAAATTTCCTGAAAAAAAGAAAAAAGATGTAATTAATTATATAGAACAAACAATATTAACATGTTAATACAATTTTATTAAGTAGACTTACATCTAAAAAATCGTTCAATAATTTCAAGACGATTTTCCACTCCAGCTCTTGTGGTATGTCTTGTGACAATTTCATGAGGAACATAAACATCTTCTGGAACATCCTCCAGACACACCTCATCTATATTTAGTTGGGAAATAGCAATATTGTGCATTATGCATGACACCAGAATTATGTCATTACATTTCTCTGGGGAATATTGTAGATCACCACCAGAACGGTCCAACACCCGAAATCTCATTTTCAGTACCCCGAATGTACGCTCAATAGCACTCCTTGTCGACCTGTGAGATTCGTTGAACTTGATTTCTGATCGTGTATGAGGTATTGGTACAGGTGTCAAGAGCCAAGGCCTACAGGGGTACCCGCTGTCACCTTCAAAAATATAAGACAATTACAAATTAGCGACATGTAACAACAGGTTTATGAGGTTAAAATATGACATTTTATAAATAAATATAAAAATTTTAATATTCACCTAATAGCCAACCGTGTGGCATCTCTCCACGTTCAAATGCTGCAAATAAAGCAGACTGCTTTAATATGTGATAATCGTGGCATGACCCTGGAAAACCTGATCTTACTGCCCAAAACCGAAGGTTAGAGTCACATACTGCTTGAACATTGAGAGAGTGGAAGTGTTTCCGATTTCGATATTGCTCCTCCCTTAAAGCTGGTGGTCTAATTGCAATATGTGTGCAATCAATTGCACCTAGGACATTTGGAATGCCGGCAACTTGATAAAAACCAGATTTTACTTGGTGCCATTCATGTACATTCCTTGGCACATATATAAATTTATTTAGATGCTTCAAAATCGCTTTTAACACAGTCCTCAAATGTCTACAAAAAGAAGGCTGACTCATGCCAACCACTGCACTGGACACAGCCTGAAAAGAGCCCGTGGCTAGGAAATGCAAAACTGCCAATAACTTGAGCATTCCAGGTATTGCCCTTGTTCTTCTAGTCTGTGGCTCTAGATCATTCTGTATTAGAACATATAGATTTTGTATGCTCTCCCTGTTTAGGCGAAATCTTTTTTTTATCTGATAATCAGATAATGCCTGTAGTCCACAACGAGGTAGAAAAACTCGTGGAACTCTTTGCCGTCTACGTATTGGCAAAATCTGTTCATTTCTTCGATTTTCATGGCCCCTTGCTAAAGAAATTGCAGACAAAATAAGGAAATAATCCATCTTCTTGCGCTGAAAATATGGAGTAAATTAGATGTTCTCCTATCTCTTCATGGAGAACATTAGTAGTCGTATTAGGAGGAGAACTTTAGGCTCTCCAATGGCGCAAAATAATGATAAATATCTATTTTGGAGAGAAATAGGTCGTATTCTTGAATATACACCCTGAAAAGGGCGTTTTAAAGCTTTAATTTGCGCAAATGTGCGCCTAGGCGAGGGACATTGAAGGGCGAGAATTTTGCAGTCGTATTTGCACATTTTTAGGAGTATTTCTTAATGATAAATAGGAGATATATTACGACGGCGTGAATTAAGGCGCAAATTAAGGAGAATATGTTTGATAAATCGAGCCCTTAATAATCTCTTATATTATAAATGTGTTTGATTCATCTGTAAAAATTATTTACTTGATTTTATTACTTGATTTGCAGGACTTGCAAGTGTGACAGGGAAAGAAACCAGTTATTTTCTCTTTATCTAGACTTATATCAGTCTGGGTGTTCTTTGAGCTTTTAAATTCATTAGGTGAAAGATAACTTTTGAGATTTTTTTGCTTTTAAAAAAATGCAATATGGATATTTTTTTACTTTTGTTCCTAGAATTGGGTCCTGTTGGATATAATGCCAATGTTTATTTAGAATATTTTTTATTTCCCTATGTTGGGAACTATATTCTGTTATGAATGGAACTAAGGAGTCTTCTTTATATTCTAACTGGGTATTAGAGAATCTCTTTTGTTTAGTTGTTTTATTGAGTGTGTTCTTATTTAGTAGGCTTTCTCTATCAACTAATCTTATTGTATCCTTTATCTCTAAAACTTTTTTACATTATATCCTTTTTCTTTAAATTGGTCTACTAATACATCAGATTGAATGTCATAAGATTCAATGTCAATGTTTTAGAGTAGGGTTGGGTGTGTGGGAGGTGGGTTTTAATGTTGGGGGGTATTGTATTATTTTTTACAGGTAAAAGAGCTGCTTACTTTGTGGCAATGCCCCGCAAAAAGCCCTTTTAAGGGCTATTTGTAATTTAGTATAGGGTAGGGATTTTTATTATTTTGGGGGGCTTTTTATTTTATTAGGGGGATTAGATTAGGTGTAATTAGTTTAAACTTCTTGTAATTTGTTTTTTTTTTTCTGTAATTTAAGTTTTTTTCCGTACTTTTGTTTATTTTATTTAATTGTAGGTAATTTAGTAAATTAATTTAATTATAGTGTAGTGTTAGGTGTAATTGTAACTTAGGTTAGGTTTTATTTTACAGGTAAATTTGTCTTTATTTTAACTAGGTAGTTATTAAATAGTTAATAACTATTTAATAACTATTGTACCTAGTTAAAATAAATACAAAGTTGCCTGTAAAATAAAAATAAACCCTGAGATAGCTACAATGTAACTATTAGTTATATTGTAGCTATCTTAGGGTTTATTTTATAGGTAAAAATTTAGTTTTAAATAGGAATTATTTATTTAATTGTAATAATTTTATTTAGATGTATTTAAATTATATTTACGTTAGGTGGGGTTAGGGTTAGACTTAGATTTAGGGGTTAATAACTTTATTATAGTGGCGGCGACGTTGGCTGTGGCGGCAGATTAGGGGTTAATAAGTGTAGTTAGGTGGCGGCAACATTGGGGGCGGCAGAGTAGGGGTTAATAAATAAAAAGTAGGTGTCAGCGATGTTGGGGCAGCAGATTAGGGGTTCATAGGGATTATGTAGGTGGCGGCGGTGTCCAGAGCGGCAGATTTGGGGTTACTAATATAATGCAGGTGACGGCGATGTCGGGGCGGCAGATTAGGGGTTAATAAGTGTAATATTAGGGGTGTTTAGACTCGGGGGTTCATGTTAGGGTGTTAGGTGTAGACATAACTTTTGTTTCCCCATAGGAATCAATGGGGCTGCGTTAGAAGCTGAACGCTGCTTTTTTGCAGGTGTTAGGTTTTTTTTCAGCCGATTCTGCCCCATTGATTCCTATGGGGAAATCGTGCACAAGCACGTTTAGCCAGCTTACCGCTACCGTAAGCAGCGCTGGTATTACAGTGAGATGTGGAGCTAAATTTTGCTCTACGCTCACTTTTTAGAGGCTAACGCCAGGTTTAAAAAAACCTGTAATACCAGCGTTGTCTTAAGTGAGCAGTGAGAAAAAAATGCTTGTTAGCAACGCACCCATGTTAACGCAAAACTCGTAATCTAGGTGATTTTTTGCAAACTGTGTATTAGGTGAACTGAATGGCAGCATTATTGTACAATCTGTAAGATAAAAATACTATTTGTTAATGGTTCCATTTTTTGTGACACTATCCCAACACCCTTGCTTTTTTTAAGGGCAGTAGACCCCACTGTTATTAATAGTTTTTAATACTACCCCACAACAATAATTATCCCTATCATATTCCCAACGGCAATTAACCTTTATCACCTCGATCTCCAAAGGGAAAAAAATAAATAAAAAATCTTCAGTTAACTTCTTATATTTTGCATTGCTCTTCTCGATTTACGCTATCTAAAGTAGTCATAATTAATTTGATGCAGATTAGAATTAAAGCTCTGATTTTGTAAGAATATTTCTGACCAATTTATCAAACAAAGAATGATTTGTTTCAATATATTTTTGTATAACAATAATCAGTTTCCAAATTTATAATATGTGGTTGTCCATGGAAAAAGATATCTTGTTCAGGAGGTATATAAAGAATCAAATATTAAAGAAACACTTCCGCACTCAATTAAATTATTCAGTTGATAAGGAAACTGATTACGAGTGGAGCTCTAACGTTTGTGCATGAGCGATAAGCGGTTTATCGTGAATGTTTGTGCGTGTTGGCTTTATTGCTCGTATTACAAGTTGAAAGTAAATGCAATTGCTTGAGTGCAATTCAAGTTAATGCTTGTCGGGTAAGTGCATCCTCAGAGCTCTGGTTAAATGTTTTGCGAAACAAAAAAGTGTATAACACTATGGGCAGACAGCTTCTCAACTTGCAAAGCTGTCTGCTCGCCTTCGCTGCATGTAAGCAGCGGATCTGTTGATCCGCTAACCCGTATGTATCATTATACACTTCAATGAATGTGTAATTACTTCCCCTTTATTAGCGCAAGTGAAGGGACTGTCAATCACCAAGAGCAAGCAAACTCTCGATGATTTCCCTCCGCGACCTCAGAGGTGGCAGAGAGTGTAAGAAACAGCGGTCTAATAACCACTGTTTCTTACATTGCGGGAAGCAGGCTTGAATATGCGAAACTGCCCCGCAAGGGCTCCGGAGCAGCTCTCACTGCTTCGTACATGGAGCCCTATAACACTGTCTAATAAAAATTATTTAAAAAAAAATATTGCACGCAAACGTTATAAAGGCTCAAAGATATGAAATCTCACTAGTCAGGAAAAAAAAATTATTTATATATATATATATACAAACAAATACAAAATTTGGTTTAGCACACCTTTCAAAAAGTTTATATACACATCTTTGGGAGTGCTGCCAACATCCTTTTTAAAAAGCACCACATAATTTTTGAACTGCTGAAAAAAATTCCCTGCAAAAACATTGAGACAACTATTATATTTAAATAAATTTGGGATATTAGTCACACAATATGGCCATATTCTGCTTAGCCAGTTACCAACTTACAAGGTGCCCCAATATAGACTGGTCCTAACACTACAGTCTTTTGCCTCAGAGGGCTGAATCACTCCTGCTTTTACTCTTCATAATAGATGAGTTTGGCTGGGGTGCTTTAAACAATAGTAAGTAATAGAGTTGTGAATATTAAGCCAGGGAGTCTCATTCTATTATGAAGAGTAAAAGCAGGAATGATTCAGCCCTATCAGGCAAAGGACTGTAGTGTGAGGACCAGTCTATATTGGGGCACCTTGTAAGTTGGTGACTGGCTAAGCAGAATATGGCCATATTGTGTGACTAAGAATGATCCCAATTTTATTTAAAAAGAATAGTTGTCTTTTGATTTTTTTTGCTAGCAATTTTTTGCAGCAGTTCAAAAAATATGTTGTGCTTTGAAAATGGATGCGCGCTAATACCTTTTTATTTGTTTATATATATATTTGTATTTACAGACATGTATACACATATTGGGGCCTAGTTATCAAGCCGTCAACCTCAAATATGCTGGAATTCCGCAGCGTATTTGTGGCGAGGCTGATTCGCCTAAGTTATCAAGCCCTAGAGACCGGAAAAAGTAGAATTTTGTGACATAAGCTTCGATCCGCCGGACTCAGTCCGACATAGATCGATTCTTACGTCACTACAGATTTTCCGCACACAAGTGCGGCACAATCTGACTACTTTTGCTAGTTATCAAAAAACTAGCAGGTACGCTCAGCACTTTTACGGCCCAGCGTACCTGGTTTTAAATCCGCCATCCTGGAGGCGGCGGATCCCATAGGAATCAATGGGAGTCTGACCATAGCATAACCACCCTAACATGTACCCCGAGTCTAAACACCCCTAATCTGTCTCCCCTACACCGCCGCAACTAAAAAAAAGTGTTTACCCCCTAAACCGCCACTCCCGGAGCCCACCGCAAGCTATAATAAACATGTAAACCCCTAAACTGCCGCTCCCTGACCCCGACGCAACTATAATATATGTATTAACCCCTAAACCGCCGCTCCCGGACCCCGCCGCAACCTATATTAAATTTATTAACCCCTATCCTGCCCCCCTACACCGTCGCCACCTATAATAAATTTATTAACCCCTATCCTGCCCCCCACTACACCTCCACCACTGTAATACAATTATTAACCCCTAAACCTAAGTCTAACACTAACCCTAACACCCCCTAACTTAAATATTAATTAAATAAATCTAAATAATATTTATCTTATGAACTAAATTAATCCTATTTAAAACTAAATACTTACCTTTAAAATAAACCCTAATATAGCTACAATATAAATAATAATTTTATTGTAGCTATTTTAGGATTTATTTTTATTTTACAGGCAAATTTCAATTTTTTTTAACTAGGTACAATAGTTATTAAATAGTTATTAACTATTTAATAGCTATCTAGTTAAAATAAAGAGAAATTTACCTGTAAAATAAAAACTAACCTAAGTTACAATTACACTTAACACTACACTATACTTTAATAAATTATTCCTATTTAAAACTAAATACTTACCTGTAAAATAAACCCTAAGATAGCTACAATGTAATTAATAATTACATTGTAGCTATCTTAGGATTTATATTTATTTTACAGGTAATTTTGTATTTATTTTAGCTAGTTAGAATAGTTATTAAATAGTTGTTAACTATTTAATAACTACCTAGCTAAAAGAAATATAAAATTACCTGTAAAATAAATCCTAACCTAAGTTACAATTAAACCTAACACTACACTATCATTAAATTAATTAAATAAATTAACTACAAATAACTACAATTAAATACAATTATATAAACTAACTAAAGTACAAAAAATAAAAAAAGCTAAGTTACAAAAAATAAAAAAAAATAAGTTACAAACATTTAAAAAAATATTACAACAATTTTAAGCTACTTACACCTAATCTAAGCCCCCTAATAAAATAACAAAGCCCCCCAAAATAAAAAACTGCCCTACCCTATTCTAAATTAAAAAAGTTCAAAGCTCTTTTACCTTACCAGTAGGTAAAAAGGGCCTTTCTTGGGGCATGCCACAAAGAATTCAGCTCTTTTGCCTGTAAAAGAAAAATACAACCCACCCAACATTAAAAACCACCACCCACATACCCCTAATTTAACCCAACCCCCCCTTAAAAAAACCTAACACTACCCCCCTGAAGATCATCCTACCTTGAGTCATCTTCACTTAGCCGAGCAGCGATGGAACCGAAGAGGAGATCCGGAGCGGCAGAAGTTATCCTCCAAGGAGCGCTGAAGAAATCTTCCATCCGATGAAGTGATCCTCCAAGCGGCGCTGAAGAAGTCTTCCATCCGATGAAGTGATCCTCCAAGCTGCGCTGAAGAAGTCTTCGATCCGGGCGATGTCATCTTCCAAGCAGGGTCTTCAATCTTCTTCTTCAGGATCCATCTTGCAGACCTCGGAACATCCTGCTTGCCCGACGGACTACCGACAAATGAAGGCTCCTTTAAGGGACGTCATCCAAGATGGCGTCCCTTCAATTCCGATTGGCTGATAGGATTCTATCAGCCAATCGGAATTAAGGTAGGAAAAATCTGATTGGCTGATTGAATCAGCCAATCAGATTGAGCTTGCATTCTATTGGCTGATTGGAACAGCCAATAGAATGCAAGCTCAATCTGATTGGCTGATTGGATCGGATTGAACTTCAATCTGATTGGCTGATTCAATCAGATTTTTTCTACCTTAATTCCGATTGGGCCAGCGGGATGTTCCGCGTCGGAGGTCTGCAAGATGGATCCTGAAGAAGAAGATTGAAGACCCCGCTTGGAAGATGCCATTGCCCGGATCGAAGACTTCTTCAGCACCACTGGGAGGATCACTTTATCGGATGGAAGATTTCTTCAGCGCCCCTTGGAGGATAACTTCTGCCGCTCCGGATCTCCTCTTCGGTTCCATCGCTGCTCGGCTGAGTGAAGACGTTTCAAGGTAGGATGATCTTCAGGGGGGTAGTGTTAGGTTTTTTTAAGGGGGGTTTGGGTTAGATTAGGGGTATGTGGGTGGTGGTTTTTAATGTTGGGGGGGTTGTATTTTTCTTTTACAGGTAAAAGAGCTGAATTCTTTGGGGCATGCCCCACAAAAGGCCCTTTTAAGGGCTGGTAAGGTAAAAGAGCTTTTAACTTTTTAAATTTAGAATAGGGTAGGGCATTTTTTTATTTTGGGGGGCTTTGTTATTTTATTAGGGGGCTTAGGTGTAAGTAGCTTAAAATTGTTGTCATATTTTTTAAATGTTTGTAACTTATTTTTTTTATTTTTTGTAACTTAGCTTTTTTTATTTTTTGTACTTTAGTTAGTTTATTTAATTGTATTTAATTGTAGTTATTTGTAGTTAATTTATTTAATTAATTTAATGATAGTGTAGTGTTAGGTTTAATTGTAACTTAGGTTAGGATTTATTTTACAGGTAATTTTGTATTTCTTTTAGCTAGGTAGTTATTAAATAGTTAATAACTATTTAATAACTATTCTATCTAGCTAAAATACATACAAAGTTACCTGTAAAATAAATATAAATCCTAAAATAGCTACAATGTAATTATTAATTATATTGTAGCTATCTTAGGGTTTATTTTACAGGTAAGTATTTAGTTTTAAATAGGAATAATTTATTAATATAAGTATATTTATAAGTATAGTGTAGTGTTAGGTGTAATTGTAACTTAGGTTAGTTTTTATTTTACAGGTTAATTTCTCTTTATTTAGGTAGGTAAGCTATTAAATAGTTAATAACTATTTAATAGCTATTGTACCTAGTTAAAATAAATTGAAAGTTACCTGTAAAATAAAAATAAATCCTAACATAGCTACAATATAATTATTATTTATATTGTAGCTATATTAGGGTTTATTTTAAAAGTAAGTATTTAGTTTTAAATAGGATTAATTTAGTTCATAATAGAAATATTATTTAGATTTATTTAATTAATATTTAAGTTAGGGGGTGTTAGGGTAAGTGTTAGACTTAGGTTTAGGGGTTAATAATTTTATTACAGTGGCGACGGTGTAGGGGGGGCAGGATAGGGGTTAATAAATGTATTATAGGTGGCCACGGTGTAGGGGGGGCAGGATAGGGGTTAATAAATTTAATATAGGTTGCGGCGGGGTCCGAGAGCGGCGGTTTAGGGGTTAATACATATATTATAGTTGCGGCGGGGTCAGGGAGTGGCGGTTTAGGGGTTAAACTATTTATTTAGTTGCGGCGAGGTGCGGGATCAGCAGGATAGGGGTTATTAACTTTATTATAGAGGGCGACAGTATAGGGGGGGCAGGATAGGGGTTACTAGGTATAATGTAGGTTGCGGCGGTGTCCAGGAGCGGCGGTTTAGGGGTTACTAACTTTATTTAGTTGCGGTAAGTGGATCTTCGGGGGTTAGTGTAAGGTTTTTTAAGGGTTTATTGGGTGGGTTTTAATTTTAGGTTAGGGACTTTGGGCTGAAAAAGAGCTAAATGCCCTTTTAAGGGCAATGCCCATTCAAATGCCCTTTTAAGGCCAATGGTGAACTTAGGTTTTTTTAGATAGGTTGGGGGGGAGGTTTGTATTTTATTTTACAGGTAAAAGAGCTGATTTCTTTGGGGCAGTGCTACGCAAAAGGCCCTTTTAAGGACCATTGGTAGTTTATTGTAGGCTAGGGTTTTTTTATTTGGGGGGGGGGGCTTTTTTATTTTGATAGGGCTATTAGATTAGGCCTAATTAGTTATTTTTTGTAACTTAGTAATTTTTAATTGTAGATTTAAATAACAAGTAGGGTTAGGTTTTTAAATATGTAATATAGTTAATTTAATTGTTAGTTTAATGTAATTTTAGTATAATAGTTAGGGTAGGTTAATTAATAGGTTAATATAGTTTAATTTAATTTTAGTATAATAGTTAGGGTAGGTTATTAATTAGTAGTGTTATAGAGTTTATTTTCATTCTAAAGGTAAGTTTAAATTTATTATAAGATAGGGAAGAGTTAATATTTAATGTAAAGTTAGCGGAATGTTAGGTTTAGGGGTTAATAGCTTAATTTAGTTTATGGCGATGTGGGGGGCTGGCGGTTTAGGGGTTAATAGGTTTAGTAAGTGGTAGTGATGTGGGAGGCCAGGGATTTATGGGTTAATACATTTCTTTAGTTGTGGAGGGGTCCGGGAGCGGGGGAATAAGGGTTAATAATTTTATTAGCGTTGCGGTGGACTCCGGGAGCAGGGGGATAGGGGTTAATAACTTTATTAGAGTTGCGGTGGGCTCCGGGAGCACAGCGGGATGGGGGTTAATAACTTTATTTAGTTGCGGCGGGGTCCGGGTAGCGGTGGGATAGGGGTTAAACATTTTAGTATAGTAGCGGTGTTTAGTGACAGGGTAAAAATAGAGTTGGAAAAAAGCCGAATAGCAGCGAGATCGATGAATGTTAGTTAACAACAGTCCGCTGCTCATCGTCCCGTATTTGGTGCGCAGCTTTTTGACAGCTTTTTTTATAAAGAGCGGCGTATTCAGGTCCGCGGCCGCAATGTTAGGCGATGTTAGGCGAGCGTATTGGTGCCGTCAAATGCAGCATAGTTGACGACTTGATAATTGGGCCTCAATGAGTTACTTTCTCTATATTTTGTGTGTAGTGGAGGATTTTAAACACATTTAACCTCCCCTTAATTTTGAATGTTGTTGTGAGTATATATATATATATATATATACATTATATATGTAAGTGCATTGGAGTCAAGTAGATGAAAACATGAAAAAACTTGTTAATGCAATATTTATTTTTAATATAGGTTTTAACTATGTATTTACTGTAAATATTTCACATTCTATTGTTCTGCACATATCAGAATATGTTGTAAGCTTTTAAAATAGATATTCCTATTTATATTTGTATATATCTGTACCTATATATAATCTTGTGTGTGTGTGTGTGTATATATATATATATATATATATATATATATATATATGGCTAGAATACGAGTCTTGCTTTATGAGTAAAAAAGCAGTGTTAAGCCTCATAAGGTTGCTTTTTTATTAACGCTGGTATTACGAGTCTTGCAGATTTAGGGGCACCGCACACTTTTTTGGCCTTACCGCAAATCAACTTACGCAAATTGCGTATAGTCTTTTTTCTATGGGACTTCCATAGCGCCGGTATTACGAGCTTGTCCTAGGAGGCCAAAAAGTGAGCGATACAGCCTATCCAGTCAAGATTCGTACCGCATTCTAAAGTCAGTAGTTGTGAGTTTTACACTACAAAGCTGTAGCATAAAACTCATAACTAAAGTGCTAAAAAGTAAACTAACACCCATAAACTACATATTAACCCCTAAACCGAGGACCTCCGGCATTGCAAACACTAAAATAAAATTATTAACCCCTAATTTGCCACTCCCGACATCGCCGCAACTAGAATAAAGATATTAACCCCTAAACTGCCGCACTCCTGCCTCGCAAACATTAGTTAAATATTATTAACCCCTAATCTGCCGCCCGCAACGTTGCCGCCACTATACTGTATTTATTAACCCCTAAACCTGTCTAACCCTAACAACCCTAACCTTAATATAATTTAAATAAATCTAAATAAAACTTACTATTAATAACTAAATCATTCCTATTTAAAACTAAATACTTACCTGTAAAATAAAAACCCTAAGCTAGCTACAATATAACTAATAGTTACATTGTATCTAGCTGAGAGTTTATTTTTATTTTACAGGCAAGTTTGTATTTATTTTAACTAGGTAGAATAGTTACTAAATAGTTATTAACTATTTACTAACTATATAGATAAAATAAATACAAATTTACCTGTAAAATTAAACCTAACCTAAGTTACACTAACACCTAACACTACACTACAATTAAATAAATTATCTAAATTAAATACAATTAACTAAATTAAATAAAATTACCTAAATTACAAAAAAACAACTAAATTACAGAAAATAAAAAACAAATTACAAGATATTTAAACTAATTACACCTAATCTAATAGCCCTATCAAAATAAAAAAGCCCCCCCCCCCCAAATAAAAAAACCCTAGCATAAACTAAATTACCAATAGCCCTTAAAAGGGCCTTTTGTGGGGCATTGCCCCAAAGGAATCAGCTCTATTACCTGAAAAAAAATATACAAACAACCCCCCAACAGTAAAACCCACCACCCACACAACCAACCCCCCAAATAAAACCCTAACTAAGGCCTAGATTTAGAGTTGGGCGGTAGCCGTGAAAACCAGCGTTAGAGGCTCCTAACGCTGGTTTTGGGCTACCGCCAGTATTTGGAGTCAGTCAGGAAAGGGTCTAACGCTCACTTTCCAGCCGCGACTTTTCCATACCGCAGATCCCCTTACATCATTTGCGTATCCTATCTTTTCAATGGGATCTTTCTAAAGTGAGTCTTGGCTGAAGTGAGCGTTAGAAATCTAACGACAAAACTCCAGCCGCAGAAAAAAGTCAGTAGTTAAGAGCTACTGATCGGAACAGCCAATAGAATGCAAGCTCAATCTGATTGGCTGATCGGATCAGCCAATCGGATTGAACTTGATTCTGATTGGCTGATTCCATCAGCCAATCAGAATTTTCGTACCTTAATTCCGATTGGCTGATAGAATCCTATCAGCCAATCGGAATTCGAGGGATGCCATCTTGGATGACGTCCCTTAAAGGAACCGTCATTCTTCAGTTGGACGTCGTCGGAAGAAGATTGATCCGCGCTGGAGGTCTTCACGATGGAGCCATTCCTCATCGGATGAAGATAGAAGATGCCGCTTGGATCAAGATGGTTGCCCGTCTGGATCGCCTCTTCTTCCCGGATAGGATGAAGACTTTGGAGCCTCTTCTGGACCTCTTCAGCCGCAGGATTATGGATCGCCAGCCCCCGCTTGGGTTGGATGAAGATTTTGGAGCCAGGACCGATCGGTGATACCCGGTCAGGTGAAGATAAGGTAGGAAGATCTTCAGGGGCTTAGTGTTAGGTTTATTTAAGGGGGGTTTGGGTTAGATTAGGGGTATGTGGGTGGTGGGTTGTAATGTTGGGGGGGTATTGTATGTGTTTTTTTACAGGCAAAAGAGCTGAATGTCATGGGGCATGCCCCGCAAAGGGCCCTGTTCAGGGCTGGTAAGGTAAAAGAGCTTTGAACTTTTGTAATTTAGAATAGGGTAGGGCATTTTTTTACTTTGGGGGGCTTTGTAATTTCATTAGGGAGCTTAGAGTAGGTGTAATTAGTTTAAAATTGTTGCAATATTTTTCTAATGTTTGTAAATATTTTTTTATTTTTTTTAACTTAGTTCTTTTTTATTTTTTGTACTTTAGTTAGTTTATTTAATTGTAGTTATTTGTAGGTATTGTATTTAATTAATGTATTGATAGTGTAGTATTAGGTTTAATTGTAGGTAATTGTAGGTATTTTATTTAATTAATTTATTGATAGTGTAGTGTTAGGTTTAATTGTAACTTAGGTTAGGATTTATTTTAAGGTAATTTTGTAATTATTTTAACTATTTTAGCTATTAAATAGTTCTTAACTATTTAATAGCTATTGTACCTGGTTAAAATAAATACAAAGTTACCTGTAAAATAAATATAAATCCTAAAATAGCTATAATATAATTATAATTTATATTGTAGCTATATTAGGGTTTATTTTACAGGTAAGTATTTAGCTTTAAATAGGAATAATTTATTTAATAAGAGTTAATTTATTTAGTTAGATTTAAATTATATTTAATTTAGGGGGGTGTTAGGGTTAAAGTTAGACTTAGCTTTAGGGGTTAATAAATTTATTAGAGTAGCGGTGAGCTCCTGTAGGCAGATTAGGGGTTAATACTTGAAGTTAGGTGTCGGCAATATTAGGGAGGGCAGATTAGGGGTTAATACTATTTATTATAGGGTTATTGAGGCGGGAGTGAGGCGGATTAGTGGTTAATACATTTATTATAGTAGCGCTCAGGTCCGGTTGGCAGATTAGGGGTTAATAAGTGTAGTTAGGTGAAGACGACGTTGGGGGCGGCAGATTAGGGGTTAATAAATATAATATAGGGGTCGGCGATGTTAGGGCAGCAGATTAGGGGTACATAGGGATAATGTAGGTGGCGGGGGTGTACGTAGCGGCAGATTAGGGGTTAAAAATAATATGCAGGGGTCAGCGATAGCGGGGGCAGCAGATTAGGTGTTAATAAGTGTAAGGTTAGGGGTGTTTAGACTTGGGGTACATGTTAGAGTGTTAGGTGCAGACGTAGGAAGTGTTTCCACATAGAAAACAATGGGGCTGCGTTAGGAGCTGAAAGCGGCTTTTTTGCAGGTGTTAGGTTTTTTTTCAGCTCAAACAGCCCCATTGTTTTCTATGGGGGAATCCTGCACGAGCACGTTTTTTAAGCTGGCCGCGTCCGTAAGCACCGCTGGTATCGAGAGTTGAAGTTGCGGTAAATATGCTCTACGCTCCTTTTTTGGAGCCTAACACAACCATTCTGTGAACTCTAAATACCAGCGGTATTTAAAAGGTGCGGCCAGAAAAAAGCCAGCGTAGCTAACGCACCCCTTTGGCCACAGAACTCTAAATCTAGGCGTAAGAAAACCTAAGCTCCTCATTGCCCTGAAAAGGGCATTTGGATGGGCATTGCTCTTAAAAGGGCATTTAGCTCTATTGCGGCCCAAAGCCCTAACCTAAAAATAAAACCCACCTAATAAACCGTTAAAAACCTAACACTAACCCCTGAAGATCCACTTACAGTTTCGAAGATCCGACATCCATCCTCAACAAAGCCGGGAGAAGTCCTCATCGAAGCAGCAAGAAGTCCTCAACGAAGCCAGGAGAAGTCTTCATCCAAGCCGGGAGAAATGGTCCTCCAGACGGGCAGAAGTTTTCAACCAGACGGCATCTTCTATCTTCATCCATCCGTCACAGAGTGGGTCCATCTTCAAGACATCCGACGCAGAACATCCTCTTCTTTCCGACGACTAACGACGAATGAAGGTTCCTTTAAATTATGTCATCCAAGATGGGGTCCCTTAGATTCCGATTGGCTGATAGAATTCTATCAGCCAATTGTAATTAAGGTTGAAAAAATCCAATCAGCCAATAGGATTGAGCTGGCATTCTATTGGCTGTTCCGATCAGCCAATAAAATACAAGCTCAATCCTATAGGCTGATTGCAAAAGCCGGGAGAAGTCCTCATCGAAGCAGCAAGAAGTCCTCAACGAAGCCGGGAGAAGTCTTCATCCAAGCCAGGAGAAGTGATCCTCTAGACGGGCAGAAGTCTTCACCCAGAAGGCATCTTCTATCTTCATCCATCCGGCGCGGAGCGGGTCCATCTTCAAGACATCCGACGCGGAGCATCCTCTTCTTTACGACGACTAACGACAAATGAAGGTTCCTTTAAATGACGTCATCCAAGATGGCGTCCCTTAGATTCTGATTGGCTGATAGAATTCTATCAGTCAATCGGAATTAAGGTTGAAAAAATCCTATTGGCTGATGCAATCAGCCAATAGGATTGAGCTCGTATTTTATTGGCTGATCGGAACAGCCAATAGAATGCCAGCTCAATCTTATTGGCTGATTGGATTTTTTCAACCTTAATTACAATTGGCTGATAGAATTCTATCAGCCAATCAGAATCTAAGGGACCCCATCTTGGATGACGTAATTTAAAGGAACCTTCATTCGTCGTTAGTCGTCGGAAAGAAGAGGATGTTCTGCGTCGAATGTCTTGAAGATGGACCCGCTCTGTGACGGATGGATGAAAATAGAAGATGCCTTCTGGTTGAAGACTTCTGCCCGTCTGGAGGACCACTTCTCCTGGCTTGTATGAAGACTTCTCCCGGCTTCATTGAGGACTTCTTGCTGCTTCGATGAGGACTTCTCCCGGCTTTGTTGAGGATGGATGTCGGATCTTCAAAACTGTAAGTAGATCTTCAGGGGTCAGTGTTAGGTTTTTTTTAAGGGTTTATTGGGTGGGTTTTATTTTTAGCTTAGGGCTTTGGGACGCAATAGAGCTAAATGCCCTTTTAAGGGCAATGCCCATCCAAATGCCCTTTTCAGGGCAATGGGGAGCTTAGGTTTTTTAGTTGGGGTTTTATTTGGGGGGTTGGTTGTGTGGGTGGTGGGTTTTAATGTTGGGGGGGTTGTTTGTATTTTTTTTTCAGGTAAAAGATCTGATTTCTTTGGGGCAATGCCCCGCAAAAGGCCCTTTTAAGGGCTATTGGTAGTTTATTTTAGGCTATGGTTTTTTTTATTTTGGGGGGCTTTTTTATTTTGATAGGGCTATTAGATTAGGTGTAATTAGTTTTAATATCTTGTCATTTGTCATATGTTCCAATCAGCCAATAGAATGCAAGGTCAATCCGATTGGCTGATTGGATCAGCCAATCGGATTGAACTTCAATCTGATTGGCTGATTGAATCAGCCAATCAGATTTTTCCTACCTTAATTCCGATTGTTTGATAGAATCCTATCAGCCAATCAGAATTCGAGGGATGTTATCTTGGATGACGTCCCTTAAAGGAACCGTCATGAACCGTCATTCGTCGTTAGTCGCGTCAGCGGTCTGAAGATGGAACCGGAAGAAAGAAGATAGAAGATGCCGCTTGGAGGAAGACATAGCCTGGATGGAAGACCTCTTCTTTGCCGCTTGGATCAAGACTTCGCCCGGATGGAGAACCACATTGCCCGGATTTGATGAAGAATTTGGCTCTGCTGGGTGAAGACGGCTCAAGGTAGGGAGATCTTTAGGGGGTTAGTGTTAGGTTTTTTAAGGGGGGATTGGGTGGGTTAGAGTAGGGGTATGTAGGTGGTGGGTTTTAATGTTGGGGGGATTGTATTTTTTTTAAAGATAAAAGAGTTGATTACTTTGGGGAAATGCCCCGCAAAAAGCCCTTTTAAGGGCTGGTAAAAGAGCTGATTACTTTTGTAATTTAGAATAGGGTAGGGCATTTTATTATTAGGGGGCTTTTTATTTTATTAGGGGGCTTAGATTAGGTGTAATTAGTTTAAACTTCTTGTAATATTGTTTTATTTTCTGTAATTTAGTGTTTGCTTTTTTTGTATTATAGATTAGTTTATTTAATTGTATTTTAGTTTAGCTAATTGTAGGTAATTTATTTAATTAATTTAATGATAGTGTAGTGTTAGGTGTATTTGTAACTTAGGTTAGGATTTATTTTACAGGTAATTTTGTACTTATTTTAAATATGTAGCTATTA